>NC_083465.1:14660800-14795800 GCF_030014155.1 Tachysurus vachellii
TCTGGGTTCTAATTCATAATCTAAGTTTCAATCCTTAATCCCGCCCGTGATTTATTTTTAGAATTAGTCCCAAGGAGCTATTTACACATACACGCTCACACCATAAGGCTATCCAGTTAACCAAGTTGATTGTGTATAGTTAGAATGCATACAAAATTTATATGCTATGTTTTATAGACTGTGTGCTGTGGTTTGGATGATGCTTACGGTTGAGGCCTGTGAAACTGAACATGCCGATTTGCTCAGTGATGTGCTCCCAGGTGCCTGGGGTGCCGAGATCCTGCAGTTTGGCTTTCAACTCAGCACGCATAAACAAAACCCTGTCAGCCATCGTCTTAACATTGTCCTTCCTTTAAAGGCAAAATCAAAAATAGTTTTATTACGTTTTTTCTTTCTTGTTTGAACACATCTGCACTAAAGCTGTCATACACATATGATTAAACAAAGACAGTAAAGACAGACAGATGCATTTCTTTTATAGAATACTATATCATATTTTTTTATAAGACTTAATAACAGCAGGCATGTATGTATATATGTGAAAATAAATAGTAATATTAAATATAATCATTTCAACACAGCTGAAGACTATGAATTAATATCTTAATGTAACTTTATAGGAACATGGTGAAGCATATACTTACCACTCAGCAAATAGGTCTGGGGTGTTGAGCGTTATCGCAACCACACGAGCTCCCTGTGATGGAGGATTGGACCAGGTGACACGAACAATCTTCTCCATTTGAGAGAGAACACGGCTCAGGTTGTCCGCATCCTTAGCGACGACTGTCAAGTTGCCCACCCTCTCGTCTGTGGAAAAGAGTTTAGCATTCGCATCAATTTTCATCTATTTAAGATAACCTTCTACTGGTATTGTCATGATTATTGAGGTTAAGATCATGATCCTGTCTGCTTTCAAGCTTTTTAAGTTGTGTGTCCAAAAGCAGTAAAGACTAACTTACTGTACAGGCCAAAGTTCTTTGAAAAAGATTGAGCACAGAATAGTTCAAAACCCTGAGACACAAAATAACGGATTGCCCAAGCGTCCTTCTCTAAATTTCCAGAGGCAAAGCCTTGATATGCTGAGTCAAAGAAGGCAAAGAGATTCCTCCTCTGCAAATTGCAAATATAACATTGTAAACATTTAAACAGAGGTGAGATTTTTATGATATGGTACATGTTGTGGTGTGACTGAAGTGAGTTAAACTGCATCTCTTACCTTCATGACTTCAGCAATCTTCTTCCACTCATCTTGGCTGGGATCTGTGCCCGTGGGGTTATGGGCACAGGCGTGCAGCACAAAAATAGAGAATTCAGGTGCACTCTGAAAGACATAAGAGTCTTATTAAATAGTCTGGTAAATCATAATTATGATAAACACCAGATTTACTTGGCACCCTTCAAGACAAAGGGCAAAAATTAATAGCACACACACTTTAAGGTATTTGGAGTTTAACAACTAGTTTAACTGCAAACCAAAGATTTATAAGCAACCAGATGAGTCCAGTTGAGTAAAAAATCTTATTCTATGTATTAAATTAACTATAAATAATGTGACAGTACCCATTTAACCAGAATATCTCTGAACATCCTCCTTTTTCCCTGAGCTCTCACTGAACCTGTTTGTCTGCATAGAAATGCATGTTGTACTGTGTATGGTTGTGTATGTGACCAATAAAATTTGAATTAGTCGTTTTTGCATTCCATATTTTTTGCATACAGTTTTCTCACTTACATCTAGACTTTTTTGAACAGTTTAGCCTAAGGTGGTCTTGGGATACTGCTAATTTATATGAATCAGCAGTTAGTTAGTTCTGATGGGAATCATACCAGATATTTCTCTTGCTATTCCCCTAGCTGGTGATTCAATATCAGGTATTTACAGGCAGTCCGGATGGCATGATTGTTGACTGAATGCAAAGGTAATGTCAGCTAGCTAGATTTTTTGTTTGTTTTTTTGTTTTGTCTGTGTCCCAAGCAAAAGAAAAGCAAGGCAAAAGTTTGATGTGACTGCTACATAAAAATAAGCACCTGCTAAGCATTTTTTATGTAGCAGTCGCATCAAACGTTTGCCTTGCTTTTCTGTGGAAACACTTTGGTTGAATTGGAGAAGGGCTGCATCAGGCAGAGCATCTGGTCATCTATCCATCCATCCATCCATCCATCCATCCTCCCATCCATCCTCCCATCCATCCAACCATCCACCCACCCATCTAGCCAATTTTACATCAATTCGGAGAAGTTAAAAAACAGAAATTCATAAAGTTATGAATTTCTGAAAAATGTTTACACTTAACCATTATTATTACATGACGAGCTAAATACGCTGTAAGTAAATATGTCGCTGTAGAAGTCAGAAGTCTATTTTTGTTGTAGAAACCCTCACCTCTAAATCACCCAGGAAACCAGACAGGTTAAGTCCACGCTTCTCTGCATCCCAATATTTGTATGAGCGAATATCCTCAAACCCAGCATTAGCAAAAACAGCATTGTGGTTCTCTATAGAGAGAGAAAACACACACAAAAGGCGTGCTGTCAATTGAAGATACAGCCTCATCTTAAAAAGGCTAGGAGCATCATGTCCGGACTTAATACTCAGAAATTTAATTCATTTCACAGCCCCTCTAGAAGTGTGTACTAATCTATTGTCCTGGAACATTTACTGCTGAAAAATCCTGCTCATTTATCTTTACTTTCAGATTAGTGGCATTAACTATGAAACCTGTAGCATTCCCAAACCCCAAAATGTCTGTCCTACCCCATGTGGGTGAAGAGACATAAACAGGTGTTTTTGTGTTATTGTTTCCATTGTACAGTCTGCGCAGAAACTCTGCACCAATCTTCAAGGCACCAGTTCCTCCTAGACACTGAACAGCTCCTACCTGCAAGATATAAATGAAAGAATAAACAATCATTCCCAGTGACAACTCTGACTAAAATAGCCTTAAAGATCAAAATGAGACCAGAAGAATTTCTCACTAGTGGAAATTTGAATAGATTTTGCATGATGAATAGCCTAACAAGTCTCAATAGAATATTAGCAACACTGCCAAATGCTGTAAATAAAAGCTGTGCTCACCCTCTTCTCCAGAATGGCAGGACTGTCCTCACCCAAAGCAATCTTTGACGCACTGGAACGAAATTCAGGTAGGCCCAAGATGGGCAGGTACTCATGGTTTAGACTGTGATCCTCAGCAATCAGCTTCTCCACCTTCCTCACAACAGGCAGGACCCATGGCTGGCACTCGTCTGTCCTGTATGCTGTATATAAATTTACATGTTTTTTTTTTTTCCATCCTTCAATGCAGATTTTCTTTAACTCTGGCAAAATAAATTTTGCTGGACTGCAATTTTCAGATCAGATAGATTTTCAATTGTATTTAAGTAGAGGCTTTGGCTTGGCTCCCATCTGACTAACTGGATCAGGTTCTCCTCATTTTTTGCACCATTTTTGTGGCCTGTAAAAGCAAAAAAACCTTTTCAAAAACCTTTTCAGTTCCTCGTGTTGAAAAGAAACCCCAGAGCATGATGCTACCACAGGAATGGTGTTCCCTGGGTTGTATTTGGATTGCACCAAACATATGTTCATTTAAATCAAAAAGCTTATCTATAGAGTCATCAGACCACAAAATCTTTTTTCAGAAGCTCTGAGCTTCCTGGCCATGCCCAAACAGCTCAAATTCAGTGAATTGTTTATTTATTGTGCATGTGTACAACTGGACAAGGTAGAATTAAAATGAACACAGGTATCACCCGGTTACCTTATATAGTATGAATGTTTGAGAATTAGGTCATAATTGATTGTATAAATTAATGTAACAAACATGAGGGTGAATACTTATCAATCAATTTTTTTGTATGGAGTTACATAAAAATGAACAGAAACCATGTGATGTTGCAATACAACAAAAAGTGAAATGAATACTTTACGAATTCTGATGGTTTTCAGATTATAACACGTTGCAGCAACATTGGGGAAAATAGTAAATGTGACAAATCTCTTCCTGTTTCTGTACATTTCATAAGAACATCATGAGAAATAGCCTACTAAGATGAGTCCAAAGCTACCATCAACATACTGGAGACACAAACTCCAACCCAAACTGCATTCTGCTGTAATAAAGATGAGGTCACTGTATGACATACAAGATATTGAGGTGGCCTACGATGTGAAGAGCGCCCACAGAATTTCAGTGAGTAATTGCTTGTGAGCAACCTGTGACTCGCTACAAGGCAATAAATAATTTGGTAACACCTGTCCAGAGGGTAAAGGTTTTATTCAACTATTTATCATTGACCTCAGCATTGAGAACACACGTCAACACAAATGCAAATAGTTTACTTATCTTGGGGTTTTATGTCATCAGCATGAGATATGAATCAGCATTTGCATCATGAGGAGTTACAAAACAGCAAATTTCCTGAAAATACTGATAAACATAGTCTCTGCAGCTATAACACCTCTACTTACTCATAACCAGCAGTTTAAGAATAAGACAAGCTGTAGTTCACAACTTCAATGATTCAGCTAATAAATATTAATGAATACTTAGGATCTCTTTTTATGACTTATCTTTGGCTTTCATGGAAACAGTTTAGTAGGAGTAGGAGATAAAGAAAAAAGCCACAAAACCACATTTTTTAAAGAATAATTCAGAGACTCAAGTTAGTCAGAGAATCACTTGAGGTTAGACACTCTGGAAAAACACAAAATGCAGTGAAATAAGATCCAGTGCCTTTAACTAGAAATGGCAAGGAACTGTGGACTCTTTTTATCTAAGAGGTAAGCAGGACTTATCTATGGCCTTTTACCTATCGTCTCAATCACCACTTCGTCTCTTTAGGTCACTTCACTGTATTCACTGTAACTTGGTATTCATGTCCAAGGCTTCAAACAAATTAAACAAGACCTCCATCACAAAGACAATGTAAATAATAACTATACTTTATTTTCCAATGGCCATGTTTTATTGAAGCGGGTGTTTTGTATAAAGTATGGAGCAATGAATCATGATCAAATGGTGAAAAGGCAATTACTGTACAAAACAGAAGTGAATACACGCTTGGCCTGTTATTTTGGAAAATTATATTTTACAAACAGTGCTAAAACGGTCAAGACCTACATTATTACAACCCATGCAAAATGTGTGTTAAAAATATACAGACATACCTTTCCTGGGGAATTAAGAAGAGTCTCATGAAAACTGCTAACACACCAGAAACAGGCTTGATTGTAAAGGTTTTACTTACAATGGCTTAGCGATGCTCTTAGTAATATATAAAACAGGAATTTGTGTAACGCCCTTTGTCTAATTTCTCCAGTATCTATATTTAACCGTCTTAGTCATTATGACAAACCCTTTGCTGTAAAAGCCACCAGATACAATGAAAAACCAATCCAGTGGCACAGCAAGGCATATCGGTTTAAAATGTCACAGTATCCCCAATTCTATTGACATGGAAAATACCAGGATCTACAGTGCTGTGTTTTGTTTTGTTTTTTGTCACATGTCAATGATTCGGATCATCAAGTAAAATTTTATAATACACAAAGATAACTCAAGCAAATACAAAATGCAGGCTTTAAATCATGATTTCATTTATTAATGGGAACAAGCTGTCCAAACCTGCCTGGACCTATGTGAAAAAGCAATTGCTCCTAAACCCAATAACTGGTTGTTCCACCCTTTGGCGGCAGCAACAGCAATCAAGGGTTTTCGAGGTCATGCCCCAGAATCTCAAAAGGATTTAAGTCTGGATTTTGACTAGTCCACTTTAAAACCTTAAAAAACCTCATGGTTCCATCAATTATAGCAAGTAGCAAGGATATATTTTTTGTCTAGCTTCTTTCTTATCATTGAATCATGAACAATGACCTTAACTGAGACAAGTAAGGCCTGCAGATGTTCCTGGTAGGAAAGTTCACCACTGTTCCAGGTTTTCTCTGTTTGTGGATAATAGCTCTCACCATGGTTCACTGGAGTCCCAAAGCCTCTGAAATGGCTCTGTAACCCTTTCCAGACTGATGTGTCAATTACTTTGTTTCTCATATGTTCTAGAATTTAATCGGATCACAGCACGATGTGTTGCTTTTTGAGATCTTTTAGCATTATTTACATTGTCCAACAGGTTCTATTTAAGTGATTTCTTTATTCGACAGGTCTGGCAGTAATAAGGCCTGGGTGTGGCAAGTGAAATTTAACTAAGGGTCCCAAACACAGTTTTTAATCACGGTTCATTCAGGATTTAGGATGATTTTGCAATGAAAATCATTTAAAAACTATTTTGTATTTACTCTGGTTCTCTTTGCTTAATATTAAAATTTGTTTAATGATTTCAATCATTTATTGTGACATATGTAAAAATATATACATCAGGAAGGAGGAAAATACATTCTTCACAATACTTCATTGCATGGACCTGGCTGCCTTTCAGCACTTTATCTTGAAACATGTATGATTTTAGTAGCTGTGTTGTACATCACCATGTCTCCCCTTAACTGCTGCCAGCAGTGGTACAGAAAATAGCCTAGCAAATGTGAAGTAAACTGAAACCATTTCTCAGTTTTTTCCCCTGACTGACCTGGCTATCGTCCTGCATGTCTGAGAGCGGAGCCTAATCATTACAGCAAGGACAAAGTGCTCCAGTCACACCTACTCAAAGCTCAAAATAAATGCCCTGCCTTATGTACAGAGGCTTGGGTTCGGATCTTTACGAATCACTAGATACTCACAAATACAAAGATTACTTTGTGAAAGCTGTCTGAAAAACTGCTTTGACCTGAACAGTACATCTGAAAAGTACATGATGCGTTTAAAGAGTGATATTAAGCACACTTGTTATATGATCTCTTATCAGGTCCCTGGTGTGCAGTAAAGACTGCAGCAGACTGTCACTGAAAGGGCAGAAACATAAAACATGTGATCTATTCCAGTTCAACGCTACATATAAAGCTGACAGTTAAGAGCTTAACTGTTCGGGGTTACTATAGCAACCCTGGTAACTTAGCTCAGCATGCATTAGCTTGCTAGCTACAAACTTGTCTGCATGATGCTGACGTTAATAAAACCATAAAGCATTGTATAGTGTACACAGAGACTCGGTTAGATCTTCTGCGTCAGTGCGTTAAAGGTGACCGAGCATCATGTTTGTAGCATCTCACCTCCAACTCCGAGGTTCACCTTGTTAGGACTCGGATCTTCACGGAAATCCGTCGTCAGTTTGAACACGGCGACGGGAGCGGCTTGAGTAACCTCGCTGAATATCGACGCCATGTTGGGCTTATGAAATGTCCTGTGACTTTTATATTTTACAGAAAAACAAACGAGAGCTACTGACTGCAGAGAAACGCTACGTTACAGGTTCTGTCGTTTCTGCCGGCGGACAGGAATTTCACCTTCAAGCAGGCTTGAGCAATGGAGAAAAGGGCGGGGAGAAACGAGCCAATAGAAATGCTGCCTCAACTTAGAGATCCCCCGGAGGTAGCCAATCATGTTACAATGTGAAAAAGGTCGCGAGGTAAAAGGGCAATTGCGACAAAATAACAATCGCTGACCAATGACAAGCGTTATAGGAAGATCGACACAAACATTTACAAATAGTCATAGGACGGGGGCGGGTGTTGTCTGAATCAACAGGAAATTGTATTTCAGATCACACCCGCAGCAGTATGAACCATTCACGTGTAGAATTGTATACATCTTTGTATAATTGTATAAAATTGTGTGTGTGTATATATATATATTATTATAGTGTGTATATATTATTTTTTCTCCTGCTGTTCTTGTGTTGAGACGTGACACAAAATTTCCACTTAATAATTAATACACTCAAAAATAAATATAAATAAATGATTAATAAACTACTCTATACTTTACCTGGCTTTTACACCATGTATAGTGTTAGGCACGAAAATTATTCAAAGATATCTGGGTTAATCTCGTAAACCCTTAAGCAAGGTCCTTCACTTTCAGAAGGGTTTCAACTTCTGGTTTATTTGCATTTAGCGGCTTCAGTGCTGTATGAACTTGTTATGAAAATCTTTTCCACAAGATGGCGCTGTTGGTCTTTATTGTAGCGCCCCATATTAAGCAGATCTACGTTTTATAGATTGCCTTTACAGGGAGAAAGCTTAGGGTTGCAGTGTATATCAGATTTGATTCGCAAGTTACAATGGAGCATGAAGATTTTAACTGCGTGCAGTTATTCTAATCATAAATGGTCGTCGTCCTTCAGTTTCCTGACTCAATGTGTAAACATAAGAGTCCTGGTGGTAGACAATCACTGTACATGAAAAGGGGAACTCAGGTTAATAGTTTTTCCATTTCATTCAGATGTTAATCCGTTTAGTATCCAGTATTCAGTAGTTAACAATAAAACATTACAGACAGCAAAGACAAGTCCATATGAATTTACCTAAAATGTGATATGGAAGTAGATTATTTTATTTTATTTTATTTTCATTCACAGCAGGTAGCTGGTTAAATTAGAACTTTTGAAAGAAAAGTATAATGGCAATTTATCCTATAGTAATAATTACTACATTTTTATTCTCTCATTTTTAAATAACTAATTGAAACTCTTTATTCTCTAACTTCAAAAATGTTAAAAGCTCCATCGTTGTTTTTATTGTAGTAGAATTTTACGTCATTTCTTGCACAGAAAAGATTTAAAGCTAATGCTAAAACATGACAGTTTGTTTGGCAAACCCAGATCAGTATAAATATAATTAAATCAATAACGTTATCTGTGGGAGAAATGTCATTCTGTCTGGTTGAACATTTGCATATGCCAGTGACAGAGAGGTTTCAGCTACACTTGTAACATCTCTTTTCTCTCTAACTACTAGCCTCCTACAGGACACATTTGCATTCTTTCCTATGCAGTTAGGCTATCTTACCTCTGTGTTACCTGTCAACTTGGTAATTATGGGATTTGGCAGCTGGGGTGGTGGGGTGTTGTGTTGTGAGAGACAGAAACATGGGGGGTGGCAGAGTTTGAATGCAGAAGAAGCTTGACATATTTGCCTCCTGGACAAATGCTTGCTTCTTCAGTTGCATTAATACTCTGGGGGTTAACATGAGATTGAACGAGAATTTACAAACTTCACAAAATGCACAGCAATGAATAAAAAGGAAGCAATACATATAGAATGAAGACCTTATAAATCACTGTATAAACTATGGATTTCATTTAGATATTCCTACTTTTTATTCAGTATTTTACCAAAGATATCTACAAGTCTACCTCCACAATACTTAAAAAATCACCTAAAAACAAATTTCTTTTATTACGTCCATTATTGATTTATGCCTCATTCCCATACACTAATATTTACTCTTAGGGTAGAATTTCAGAAGCCTTCTTTGCTTCATGGACCATGAAGGAAGTGAGCCATTCATACCAAACATGAACACAAAACTACATTCCAGACAGGGATATTCTCGTGTTGTTCACGTGTTACATTAGCCTTTCGTTCATGGGTCACTGATTCTTCAGGCCATTTCAAAGCTGTGTTGATTGTTTAGGTTTCTACTGCTTTAGAGACGGAACCGAACAAAAACAAGAGTGAAAAGGGTTTATAACTTATATGGACATGTAACTTATAGGGCATGTGCCTTGGTGCAATATCATTAACAAAACCAGTTGATGACAACTGAGAGCATCGATCAACGATCAAGACATTTGAGATATTTTTTTTCTGTTCATTTTTTTTCTGTTCTGTTCATCTGTTCTTTTTTCTGTTTTAAAAAAAGAAAAGATCAGACAGAAAATTAATTAATGATGATATTACAATAATGTAAAGTCATGGTAAAGCTCTTGGCTCTCACAAATATGAAAGATGAATGTTTAGAAAACGGTATACATGGAGGAAGTAACGTGTTTTATTAATTAACATGTGCTCAACGTGGGATCTCAAAAAGGGATTTATAAATGTCTACATTTGAAACAGTATGTCTTTTAATATAAACATTAGCTTAACCATTAGTTATATAGGCTGAGGTGTAAGTCAGGCTGTTTCTAAAAGAATGAATAAGGAGAACATACATTTAGTCCTATTCTATACAAGCTTGATTGATACTGTGTTTGGTTGGACCATGACATCGGAGACCTGCACTACATTTAGATAGGGCCTTTTTAAACAATAGTAGGAAGTGTAGCCTCATGTCTACCAGTCTACTCCTAGCAATTGGTTTATATCTTACAGAAAAGAATAAATAAACAGACAAGAACTTCATATCAACACTTTTTTAATTAGCAAATGGCACAAGATCAACAGAGACAGGGTTTAACTGTACTGATATGTGTTCTTATTGTTATTTTATCTGATTTAAAAAAATGTGGTATAGCAATGTGGTTAAATGTCATCAACATTAGACAAAATGTTCATTAAATATGTGCTTCCATTTTGCATATTATAATTAATAATGTAAGAATATTCATTTATTACCATGGACTAACAAAAACAATACATTTCTTTAGGATTTTTAAGGGTTCATTGAAATATTGATAAATCCTGAAAGGGTTCAGCTCAGAACTTCTTTCAATAAAGATGGACTTTGTTATTAGATTCTACCACTGAACCTTTAATGGTTTCTCCAGAGGGACAACCAATGAACTTTTAAGGGTAAAGTTTTCTAGGCATTAAGCTACAAAAGTTATAATCACAGATCTTGGTACATTCGTAATAGGAGTTAAACAGCACAGTACAATGTCCATAGACCGTTTTCTTAGTAAATGGGCTTCCTCAAGGGCTCTTAATTTGACTCTTTATAAAGTGAAGGGTTTTATGTTTCCTAAAATGAATCTACATTTAAAATGCTTTCTGATGGGAAAACCAATCTGTTGAAGGCTTCTGTACAAAAGAGTTCACAGTTTGCAAAGTGAACAAGTAGTATGTATAAATAAGTAGTCTAAACAATGTATAATGCTTAGTAGAGTCGTGCCAGTGAAAGAAATTTGTTTCGATTCGCAGTGCTTGACAAGTTCCTCAGTGGGATATTGCAAGTCCCTACATGCATGCTATGAATACCCTTGAGTGCTCCTATTTTTGTTCGAAACACTGACAAAGTGTCGGTTTAATTCCTTTTTTTTCTTTCTTTCAATATTCTTTTGGTTTTTCTTTCTTTTATTTGCTTTTTCTTTCTGGTCTTAAGGAGCAATAAAGAAAAGCCAAACATGCATATTCATTATTCTGAAGTGTATATATATGTAAACTTTACGCATGCACGCACGCACACATGCACACACGCACACAGACACTAGTAGTTACTAGTACCATTAGTACTAGTAGTAGTATAAACAGTATATTATATCTAGTGGTACATGGCCATAGTAATCTTTTCAATTTCTCTTAACATTGCTACAAAGGAATTAATGATTTGCTGAATGATTCCCAGGCCTTACTCTGAGCTTTAAGAGGTTGATCGATATTCTACATTTCCCAAGCTTGTACACGCCTACTAAGTAAGGAGCGCATTGCCCTGCCAAATTCAAATTGCAAAGGAAATGTTCAAGTAGAAATATGGTCACTTTTATTTACAGATATGACGACACATGAATGGGAACTCATGGCTTAATAAAAACAAATTGTCATTTTGATGGGAGACGCCACACTGGCTGCTTAGAGCAACACAGGCTTGCTGCCCGCAACATGTTTACCCTGTGGGAGGTCATGTGGTGTGTATGCACAAGTGAAAACCATATAAATCCAAATGAAATTAATTATATTATTGTTTCAGAGACAAACTTAGTAAACGATGGACATTCCAGTGGTCAGATGAACTCAATACAACCTTTCCATTTTATTTTTGCAACTTTAGTGAAGCCCAAGGGACAGTTTAACTGAAAGAAGAGGAAATGTAGCCTTATACTGGCCTACTGGATGAACAGTAGCTACTATTTACACTGGTATATCTTCATCACTGGCAAGAGAAAGGATGAGAATATTTAGGTTACATACTTCCTCTTGCACCACATTCCCTGAAACATAGGTCACACACATTATAGCCTTAACAGTCGCTAATTTGTACTCATATATACAAACACACACCTGCAAGGCTAAGGCCGTCTGGGCAGAAATACAGCTGTCTAATTTATTGGTCCCATGAGGAGGAGCAGGAGGTGGGGATCTATACTAGCCTAACTTCCGTGAGCGGTCTTTGAGAGCAGACCTCCCCAGCTTGGTGCTGCAGTATGACAGAAAATGTCTGGTGTTTCAGTATGGTCCACTCCCAGGCCTTTGGCTCACCTCTTCCTTTCCTCCCAGTCTGAGGCCAAGGCAGGCAAGGCCATCAGTCACCTGACTCAATCAGCGGCACAATAGTGCTGCCGAGGTCTCAGAGCCCAGCCGTAACAAACAGCCTTCCACCAAGCAGCTGATAAGGCTCACCTTCCGGGACCCGGGGGGTCTGCATCTCTTCAGATATGCATACTGTATATATAGCAAGCTTTGTGCCTGAGCTGAAACCCTGGCTCAGCAACTAGTGTGCCAAATGGAGGGCACAGACATAATTTTTGGATCGTTGTCTTTACAAAATGGGGGAAAAATTATGGTCCTAGTGGACTGTGTAGTGTATAGTTTTGTTTCCAAAAATGTTATGATCGTTTTATGATAATAGATTTCTATATAGTTGCTTTGTTAAAAATGATATAAATATTTAATTTAAATGAAAAAATGTTTCCTTTTCAAATAGAAAGAATAATAAACTTTATATTTTCTTTCATTAGGTATGATTAGGATAAGCCCTAACTTGATTCACATATACTTTATTAGATAAACCATCTATGTTAAGTTATAGAAGGGCTGTTGTTTGAGAGGCTGAAAATTTCACTAAACTTGCTCACATATCCTGGACATATCCTGAAAAAACAAGTTTATTCTGACTGTACTGATTTTATTATTATTATTATTATTATTATTATTATTATTATTATTTTATTTTTTATTATTTTTTTTATTATTGTGTCATGCAAAATTACACTACAATCTTCATACTTTTTTAGCCATCTCTATCTTGTTCTGGACAGCCCATGCCAACATGTACATACCTGAGAATTCTGTGCAACACTGACTGAACATCTCTAAAATCAAAGTCTCTATGTACACTTTTAACATTACATTAGATATGACAAAACTTGCATAGACTGTTGTATGTCTATTTATATTGTTCTGATCCATTCTAGCCTTGATGTCCTTATTACCTGTAAGAGTATCCAAGAACATTTCTACCAAAGATTTCTGATAAATATCTATTGATGTGACATATAAATCTTTGAACCTGACAATCTTTCCATCACTACAACACTGTTTAAAATGTTAATAACTCTAAGCAGTATGATATTTTAAGTTGTGCTTAAAAAGCATGTTTTGTATCTCAGTTTGCATCTACTCATTCACATGCTTGAAAATGCTTGATGTTGAACCGATTACAGGGTACCAATTCAGCTTGGGACTGTAAACTAGTCATTTATATAGTCCTTATAGGCCCACCTAATGGTTTTGGTATACCAAAATTCATTAGGTAGATTTAGAAGGGCCATCAAGTAGGGCTGTTCATTTGCAGTACAGCAGCTTCTAAGCCCTTGTGTCAATAAATCACAACTTAGACTATGAAGTCTGGATTCAGTGTAATTTTGCTGTGGAATTTCCTAAGGGTGATTCTGAATGGTTGCAGTCTGGGTGTGTGAAGGAAGAAAGCAGTAAATCCCTTCTTGTCATACATCCTAATTATTCAGTTCACCAAAAAAAGTGATTGGATCATGTCTGAACCACACACACCACTCATCCACAAATTCCACTGCATTGTCTGGGTGATTTATTGGCATCAGAATCAAGACATCCTAATGTAGATTAATATGTTGACATGCTTTTGTGAGCACAATGGAAAAATATAGTTGTATCAGTTGTAATTCCACAATTATATAGCAACATTATTGTTGTCCTATCCTGGAGTTTAAAAATTATACTTGTGAACTGTTATTAAATGGATCTATAATTGTCATTTAATATATTATTGTTACTTTGGTCTGTTACTATTTGTCTGTTAATACATATTTGCTTTCAGTGCTTTTCTGCTTAAAGGAAAATTATTCGGTATCTTTGCATGTTACTGTTTTTTTTCTTCTTTAATTTTTTTAATACTAGAATCTAAAGGGTTCTGTTTAGTTTTTAAAGGTTCCTCAAGACAAATGAACCAAGTAATGTATTAGGGTTCTAGATTGAACTTTTTCTCTGAGTGTAATGAAGCAAAAGACCTATCTTCAAATAGCTGAGTCCATAAACTCCATTTCACAACTCCGCAGTCAAACATCGGTGCAGGTCCTGATGAAGATGATCCACTGGTCTCTCCCTGCCTCTGCTGACCAGCTCACTGTCATGGCGCTCAGGCCTGGGTTTTGTTAGGTTCAGGAAACAGACTCTTCCTTCACGTAAACATGGATTTAAAGTCTGTTTGTGTCCAGACTGGTACTGGCACGCAAACATTGCTGTCATTTCTCTCAGATTCATTGAGGAAGGAGATGAAGCTGAAGGGTAAAGTGATTCACTGGAACGCTGCATTGTTTAGTTTATTTTATTGCAGAGAATTGACATTTGTCAAAAAATTTTAGTGACAAAATCCATGTGAATAATGCCAGGTAAGTGAGACCATTCCCATAACGTTTATTTAAGACATAAGTCTGGAATAGTTTATAAGGTATAAACATTTACAGCATTTTAGTGGATTAGTGCAGGGCTCTAATGAAATATCACAATAAAGAGAGTAGTGCGTGTGGTACAGCTGATATCTGTCCGTGTTAAGGACACAGCTGTCAAAGAGGCCCTTTTTCATAAACGCCAATAAATGGTTTTAGAGTTTAGATAAACCACAGGCCATTATATAGGGAACCAACATACAAAAAAAAAAAAAAAAACAATATGAAAACATCAAGCATTAGCTGTAATTATTTTATAATAAAAAATAGTTGTCATGTGAACGAATTATTGATCGATTTCTGAATGAAGATGCAAGAAAAATCCGCTAAAGTAAGGAAACTTATTTAAATGAGTGACATGAGCTACGAGGTCATAAAATTAAGCTGCACGTAGTTAAGCAATAATGACGGAGGCGTTTCTCTCTAATGAAAATATACGACGTTTACGTTAAACGCTTAAAGGGACATAAAAAAACAGAGAGCGCAGGCGCGTCCATCACAGAGCGTAAAAAACAACACCACGACACTGTAAAGCTGACAAAATAGATTCTAATGATAAGGTTGAGCTCAGGACTGGTGCTTTTGGTCTTATTTTACTGTACACCTTTTTGCAGACACGCATAAATGTCAAATGTCAAGTTACCTTCGTAGAAATGATTTCAATAAATGTAAATAAGTACAAAAAGAGAATCTGTGTTGAATGAATATATATTCTGCGACACCCCCATATATATATATATATATATATATATATATATATATATATATATATATATATATATATATATATATATATATACATATATATATATATATATATATATATATATATATATATATATATATATATATATATATATATGGGGGGGGGTGTTGCAGGGTAAACGTTTATTACAAACAATTAACAAATAATGCCAATTAACCAATTAAGCCAGTTTCATTTGAAACAGATCTTGTCAGACACTTCGCCACGTTTGTCCTTTTTTCCACCCTTGTCAGCACGTGTTTATCATGATGGATGGTGGGCATTTTATAGAGCCCGTGACTCTTGGAGCTGATAAAGCTTGCAGAAAAAAAGATAGAAAATAGATAACCATAGACCTTTTCTAAGGATATTGTGCAGTCGGCTTTCTGTATGAAGTGCTGACAAACAAGTAGCCTAACATATTCGCTGGACCTATTAAAAATGATAGACTATGCATATTTGTCTAAACCACAAATCCCGGTTTAACATAAGTAATACTGAACAATGAAGTACTATAGTTCATTCTGGACTGTGATGCTGTTAAATGTTTATTGCATACTGCGCCTGTTACTATTTTAGCATCATCATTGCTATCAAATGGGTCTAGATCTTTAAACGGGAAAACATCAGACTAATCTAAACAGCAGTGATGATTGCTAACGGATGAGATTATCTCGTTTGCTCTCTTCTGTCTTTCCTCTGCTTCTACCAGCGACCAGCTTTTGTCCCTGGCGCCGGTGCTGGACTGCAAATGACACAGAACAAGAGTCAACAGACAGCAAAGAGCATCGCTCAGTGCAAAAAGGTTGTCTATTCCCTATCTTACTGACAAAAAAACAAAAATCTTGATTCAGTAGTATTTGAGTAATAAAAAACATAATTCAAAACAGAACTCAGCTAAAGAATACAGAGTAATACAGAATACGCAGTATACTTGGACAAGAACAAACATAAGAATTAATGTTTAAAATGCTTTTTAGATAGCACTTTTTGTTTGTTTGTTTTCTAATTTTACAAAAATATGGTGCATATAATTCTGACCTAATGAACTTTTTAGACAAATTATGAAATCTGTTGATTACGAGGATCTTTGTACCAAATAATCAGTCTTATAATGTAATATATTTTCATTTTATTTTCAGTTTTGCTTTTTATTTTAAGTAAATAGATGTTTTTTTCCCAACACGGTAATAATAATTGTTAATTTTACATAGAGACATAATGTGACATGGATGGTATCCCAGAAAAAAATATGCTTTTTATAAATTGTTTTATCTATCTATCTATCTATCTATCTATCTATCTATCTATCTATCTATCTATCTATCTATCTATCTATCATTTTACCACTGAAAGTTAGACGTCCAAGTCTGGCTTTTGTTTTGAAAATATATATTTATACACATTATTCAAATGGATATTGCAAAATAGGTTACGCAATAACTGTCTAAACTGTTCTACTGAGTCAACACTGCGGTTGGTCATCTCTAAAGGTCAGAAGTAAGCGTCCACTTTAACAGCACTGTTAATCTCACGTTTTTGCTTTACTTAAACATTAAAAGTGTCATTAAATTGAGATCTATTGAGACTGCAATTACAGTTCTCAGCTGCAGCTGTAATTCTCATGCATTGATTCAGCATTAAAAAATATCCAAAGGAAAATACAATTTATTTCACGTTAGATAAATGATAATTAATTCAAGGGTGTCTGGACAAAGTTTGTGTTACTTGGCCACATATAAACAGGACTAGAAAAACTTTATGCTCCTACCGTTGTTCATCTCTGTGGAGCCATGAATATAGGCTATTCAAAAAATCAAAAAATATCACAGCCGACACTGCACCTTACATTGCTCTAGGATTTGCGGCCAAATAGGAACCCCTTTTACTCAGACAGAGTAAGAAACAGTGAGCTAGTTGGTTTGGTACTGGGGGCAAGTTGCTCGTCACTCGTTCAGCCTTCAACCCGCCCCGGGAGCATGACATCACCACCACGAAGCAATGCCACAACTTCAAGAAACTGCTGCAAACCACACAGCAGCGTCTCGAAGCTCAATGCTTTCACTAAGGGACTTGCCCTGCTCGTCCCTCTGCGCGCGCCTCTGTCGCTCTTCCCCGAAAATGGAAGAATAGTTCACATACCGGGTATGTTTCCATGATATATTTGCTTATCTAAAGTAAATATTTTTAGTAAGACTCAGTGCTTCAGCACGCCAGTCCAGCAAAGCCCATATTCTAGATGTCGCTGAACAGAGCCCGATGATGCTTCCCAGCCCAGTAACGTCAACCCCGTTTTCTGTCAAGGACATACTAAAGCTGGAGCAGCAATCTCACCACCAACTGCAAGTACCCTTACCGGATTTACAGCAGCAGCAACAGCGTTTCCACACTCCACCATCTTGCCTGCTTGGAGGCGCAGAGAGCCCCGGATTCTCAGATAGTGAAGACAGGATGGCTTTCCTCAACGCCCTCTCTGTACAGGACAACCTGGTGGAAAGCAGCCTTTCTCCGCCCATGTTTGGCCATCCCGCTCTGGGACACGTCGTAGACGCAAAGTTAGAGGAAGATCTCGAAGAGCAGGAAACCAGTGAGTGCTTTCCACTATAAAAATGAAAATAATAATAATAAAATTAAGTAAGAACAACAATGTAAATAAATGTTGTACCAACACGATTTAAATCAAGGGTACAAATCTAGACACCTAAATTAAGAGGGTTTGGATCTCTAAAGTACAAAGGAGGAAGTTGATGTTTTTAAATGTCTGTAGTATAATTGTGTTCTCAAACACATTTCGATTCATTGTCTACATTTTTCTTTATTGTTTTGCCTTCTAAACTTTAACATTTAGAAGTGAAAATTGTTGTCTATTTTACATGTGAATTGATAATGAAATATAAACCTATTATGAAAATAAATACATTCGCCTGACATGTGATAGCTTTTCTTGTAATAATAATAATAATAATAATAATAATAATAATAATAATAATAATAATAATAATAATAACAACAACAAACTACTAATAATAATTTGTTATTATTATTATTATTATTATTATTATTATTATTATTCCTAGCTGCCTCTCTCTCCGTGTGTGTGTGTGTGTGTGTGTGTGTGTGTGTGTGTGTGTGTGTGTGTGTGTTTTACAGAGAGTTGTGGTGCTTTAGTGAGATCCCCAGACTGTGAGCTGCCCTCAGACCCGGACAGATCCCAGAGGCAGAGAGCCAGGCGGAAGCCGCGAGTTCTTTTCTCCCAGGCGCAAGTTTTCGAGCTAGAGCGGCGATTCAAGCAGCAGCGATATCTCTCCGCTCCCGAGCGAGAACATTTGGCGAACACTCTGAAACTCACGTCCACCCAGGTCAAAATCTGGTTTCAGAATAGAAGATACAAATGCAAGCGCCAACGTCAAGACAAAAGCCTGGAGATGGCTGGTCATCATCATCACCATCCGCCGCCGCCTAGACGCGTGGCGGTACCGGTTTTAGTCCGTGATGGCAAACCTTGTCTTTCTGGATCACAGAATTATAACGCTACCTACGCTGTGGGCTCCAACCCGTACGGGTACAATGGTTATTCAAGCTATAATAATGCCGCATATACAAACGCCTACAATTGCTCATATCCTAGTTTGCCAACACTTCCAGCAAACACAGGCACCAACCCGTTAATGTCCATGACTTTGAATAATCTCGGGGCGCACACCCAGCCGCAGGCATCACAAGGGACTTCCGTTTCATCGTGCCAAGGACCTCTGCAGGGCATCCGGGCATGGTAGTGCCACAGCACCCACATGCCTTCTGTACAGGCTTGAATAAGACGCTTCACGCCAATAGCAATTAATGACGTATATTGTATTTTGACTTCAGCAGCACGCTACAGATCAGCCAGGACTCTTTACATCTGAGAATGTAGTATAAAGTATGTAATGACGCCCAACCTGTTGATTGCATGTAAATGAATTTTTTTTTTTTTAATTTTTTTATGCTGAAAATATTTTAATTAATATGAAGTATTAGTGTTTTTCTGGGTTGACATCTCATGGTATTGCAATATTTCTAAACTTTGCGTAGGACCAAATGTTAACTAAGACTTTGGACGCTGAGGACGTGTGTACATACACATCATTAAAAATTCCAAAAAAAAAAAGAAAGAAAAGAAAAAAGTTATGGAGAAAAGAGTTGTGGTGTCGTCTGCATTAAATCAAGGACATTGATGCAATGCCTCGAGTTTACGATCAGACGTTTATCTATAGAGTCTCAAATAAAAGACAAAAAAAATCGAATTCGATATAATTAATAATGATTCTGTTTATACTGAGAATAATATTGTATACAGCGCAGTTCGTTTGGGTTTCTTTGTTATTGCGTTATGCAAAATAAGTGTTAAAATCCGCAGTTAAATACGAAATAATTTGATGCGCATTAAAACATATTTATGAAATTATGTTTAAAAACATAAGATGGATGAAGTAATACCAAGCTCCTTAACTGGGGTCAATGTATAATGCTTTCCATAGGCCTGCCTAAAATGTTCAGTGATTTTAAAGGAAAGAAATAAACACGTTTCCTGCTTCGCCGCTGTATGAGAGAATTTATTACAAAAAAGACAGTCAGTAAATTCGCCCCGATTTGTTATTAAATTAAATGCACTTTGTTTCCAAGCTTCCAAGAGCTTCCCACTGATTCATTTGCGTTTTCACCGATCGAGCATGAAGACAGTTGTTGTATGGGCTATTTATGTTGAGAGAGGCCAGGCGCACATGAGGCCTGTTGACGAAAAGCAGAAGCTCGACGTGGAACTTAAACAGACATAAAGAGTGGACATTAATATTAGCGTTTTGGTCATTCAGTCAGACTCGGCTGTAGCTTTGCGATGCGAATGTGACCAAATGTGCAGTCAGTTCATTATAGATGTACAAAGTGGCACAGTATTATCCATGTTCAATCCAATTTATTATCTGTAAAATAATTATAGAATAACATATTACAATTAAAATAGTGTGCAGACAGACAGACAGACAGACAGACAGATAGATAGATAGATAGATAGATAGATAGATAGATAGATAGATAGATAGATAGATAGATAGATAGATAGATAGATAGATAGATAGTATTTTCATTTATTTCACTCCTGGCAGTTTTGTTTTAAATTTAAGGACAAACTTCCAGCTTAGTTAAAACCAGCTCCTGCAGACAACGTGCTACTTGCTTGTTAGGCCATTACAGACGCGCCGCGTTTATCTTGCAAAGGTTAGCTGTTGCCGCGAACCTTTTAATGGAGATTAATAGAAATGTAAACAAAGCGTCGAAAAGACCTTGTCTGCGCCGAAAGCAAGGATGACCACTTCTTCTGACTAGTGCACTACCGGTAGGACATACCTGGTGTCAGGATAAGTGGCCTAGGCTCTTGAGTGTAAATAGCGCTGGCGACAGAGCGGCGATGCCTCGGGACGCCAGGGCGCGTTCACACACAGCCTCTTCTCATGATTTGTATCTATGACTAGATAGGAGCCCTTCCATCAGGCTTAGGCTGCGTGGAGCTTTCCTAAACACTGAGTTTCTCGGCAGCGTAGTAATTTAGTGCCAGATAACATTTGACCACACTATGCCTAAGCCTATATACTATAAATGGAAGGCTCACTGCATATTTGCCATTAATAATAATAAAAAAAAAAACTTAACCCTTGTATGTTGTCCGGGTCTGTGGGACCCATATTCATAAACATCAATAGTTTTGAAAAACTATTTTGTTTATTTTTTTCCACTCATAACAAAAAACGAGTAGCACTTTAATTAAATTAATTAAAGCACTTTAATACCTGTAATAAAGGTAAAGGGCAAATATTAACCATATATGTTGTTTATATTGCTTGTAATTGGGATGAAGTAAACATCTGTTGAGTATTTTAACATAAAATTTTTGATTGTGTTGAATTAAAACCCCAAAAATGCAGCGGGTCCACCAGACCCACGAACACTGGCTGAGTAACAAAAATACGAACAACATACAAGGGTTAAATTAGAAATCCATCAAATTAAGTTTTTTTTTAGACATTTTATGGTTTTCCGGAAAATAGCAGGATTAAAGTAAAGTAAAATGATCGACAGAGAAGGGTAATAAATGTGTTTTATCTTGCATTTTAGACACATATTAAAAGTTTGTTTATACACTTGATGGTCCACATTTCTAGGCCTTCTTTATTTAGTAAAGAAACAGGAACAGCAGATTGTCGCCCCCAATATGGTGATAAGGATTTACTCCATTTAAAAGGCATAGAGCAGTGATCAGTGACAAACAGCTCCTTATGTCACAGTGGTATAGCTAAGATCGAGATATATCATTATGGTACTTGCTGTTTCCACATGTGCAAAATCACACCAAATTAACTTAGGAGTATATTACACAGTCAAGGGCCTCACAGGTACAGTGTCCGACTGGGTTCCCTCTAGGTTTTGTGATGCCCTATATTAATCCGACACTGCCTGCTACGGACAGTTACATCCACCTGAATATGACAACGCGGTTACTCAGGATAAGCAATAGCAATGTTTACAACATGCACGAGGGTAGAAAATAAAATGCGGGTGCAGAGAAAAATGATTTTAGAAATAAATGGAAGATGTTAACTAGAAATGCACAGAAAATAAAGTAAACTAAAGTTTTTACTAATTAAAAAAAAATTAATAATAATAATAAGAAGAAGAAGAAGAAGACGAAGAAGAAGAAGAAGAAGAATGCGATAGAATAATTGTAAAATTGTCAACATTTTAAATAATTCAAATAAATACGTATGTCTGCATATTTGTCTCAGTTGTGTGTGTGCGTGCGTGTGTGTGTGTGTCTGTCTGTGTGTGTGTGTGTGCGTGTGCGTGTATGTGTGTGTGTGTGCGTGCGTGTGTGTGTGTGTGTGTGCGTGCATGTGTGTGTGTGTGTTTGTGTGTGTTTGCGTGTGTATGTGTGTGTGTGTGTGTGTGTGTGTGTGAGTGTATGTGTGTGTGTGTGTATGTGTGTGTGTCTCTCGTTGTTACGTTAACTACAGTTAATTTTTGAGTTTGGTCAACTCAGTATTTACAGAAGACAAAAGGGAAAAAGAAAATCTTTTTCCGGAAAAGGTTCATTTGGCACTCTTTCATTAAAGCAAATTCATCAAAGTGCTTTTTATTTCCATCATACCTGATGACACTAATACATTAGCTGGTTTGTTTAAGCATAACCCGGACCCACCGAGTCATAGCTATCGGTATAGTGCAGCTGGTTACAAAAGCGCGAAATTGATCTTTTGTTTTTGTTGTTGTTGTTGTTGTTTTTAATAGTAGTTAATAGGTAATACTGACACATAATATTTTGCTTGGGTGTTTTGGAGAGAAAACGAAGAGTATTAACAGCAGCTGTTGAGTGGTGCGTTGGCCATGTGTTTGCTTATAGACGATAAAGGTTAAGAAAAAGTTTTAATTGATGTTGTTAGTATATTGTCTAGCTGCTCGTTTGCCAATAGTCTCCATAAAATAATTTTATTTTGAAAATCAAAACCTTATTATGATAAGAACTATGCAAAAATAAATAATTCTGTTGTCATTTCCCGTCTCTGTTGTCAATTCGTTTTCTTTGTTTGTTTGTTTTTGTTTGTTTTTCGGTAAAGCTAGAAGTTAAAGATCTGTCCTGGTGGTTAATTATATAGAAGTCAAGTGACTTCAAGAAGTAAAGAGATTTATGTTCAGCTTCTGAGACAGTTGTTATGAAAATTTGAAAGTATGCGCCCTCTAAGGGCTGATTCCATTTTCTAGAGGCCAAGCAACCTTTAAATATCGTTTAAAATCACTAGGTGGCGCTACAATCTTATTTCCACAAGGTTCAACCACATTGAGAGGTATCGTTTTAGCGAGCTTCATTTTTCCAAAAACATTCATAAAAATAAATAACCAAAAATGATTATGTGCTAAATTCCCTGTTGAGTACGTCACCGGTTATAGTAAAATGTTTTTTATCCTAACAGGGTTAAAAAAAAATCCTGTGGAGTTCTTGTGCATGTTCGTGCCGTGTCCACCTGGTTCTCCTGTTACCGCCACAGTCTGTAAAATATTATATATGCTGTTGGGTTTACCATGCATGTGAATGTATATGTCTATAGTGCACTGCCTTGGCCCTGCCAGGGTGTATTGCTTCCTCACGACACTGTGACCCGAATAAAACAGATAGTTTAAGAAAACGAGCAAGACTATGATGCCCAGACAATATCCCACTGAAAAAGAAATCAGTCTTAGCCGTACACTGCTTTTGGGAAGTGCAAATCTTCAGGGTATACATGTATAAAATATCCAAAACTACAGGAGACAAATCACAAGTTCAGAACGCTCTAGATGAGGAAGAAGGGTGAGAGCAAAACTGAAGGAAAGCACCAGGATCCATCAGACGGCCCTAAACGCTGAGAAGAGTCACAGCAATGGAAGAACACCAGGATCTGAGATAAAGCATCACAGATGAGTGCACCTACATCTAGAAAGAGAGAGAAAACAGATTACTAGAATAATATATATATATATATATATATATATATATATATATATATATATAGAGAGAGAGAGAGAGAGAGAGAGAGAGAGAGAGAGAGAGAGAGAGAGAGAGAGAGAATATAGTGGCTTTAAATGGTATATCTTGAGAGAGTATTCGAACGCGCAAATAAATAGCCTTCCAAGCTGAAGATTTCCCTGTTCATTTCCTTTGTCGGCTTTTAGAGTTATGCTATTAAAAACTACACATAAATTGTTGTATTGACGATTTTCGTTGTCGAGTTCAGAATTCACGTATCAGACCTGACATTACATGTAGCCGAGAGAATCACGAATCTCTAAACACAAACTATCTTATCTTCATGTTTCATATTGCTTGAGGTCAGACATTACGTCACTGCGTTGTCCCCTTTCCACCTGAATCAATCCGGCCACATTTAGGCTCAAATGCACAACCTCTGACCATATAAGCTAAGTGATTCTTAGTGATTCTAAGTGATTCATTATTCTTATATTCTTTATGCTCTGAATAAGTTGTTTGGAAGAGGTAGATATGATCGTATAATTTAACCAGTCAGAGGCGATGGTGAGAGGTTATCTAGGGTTTTTCATGATAACTTATCATCTTAATAAATCCAAGACACAGCAGGATAACATTAAAACATTAATGTTTGCTGCATTTGTCAGGGCACGATTGAAAAGGCGTAGTTATTTTGCAGATCATTTAAAACAATTCTCTAAAAGTGCAGCGTAATTTTATAGTTTATTGTGTAAAAAAAAAAGGGGCGATGTGTTTCAGCGATGTTATATATAGTAACCAAAGAAGAGCAATGAATTATAGCGAATCTTTAGAAAAGAAGATGTCAGTGAGAGGTGTAGAGGCCGAAAAACTCGGTTCTTATAAGGGAGTTGAACCAAACTATGTGAATCATTGAACAGAAAGGAAAATCCGATCGCCAAAATATTATATATAAACAGGTAAGACCTATAGTAAATATACAGGTATTTATAAACAGGTAGACCTATAGTAAATATACAGGTATATACAAACAGGTAGACCTATTTATGACATACTTCATCGCTAGATTGTGTTTCTGAATAGTAAAAATTAGCGAGATAATAAAGAGAGATGAGTAAAATGCCTAGAAGGGATGAGGAAAGGTGCTGACAGGACAGTAGGAGACGCTGATGCTACTAAGTTCCACAATAGGTGAGTTCCTTATATACACCGTACACATAGGCCTGTATAACATTAAACACTGTATCAAATCAAATTATAAACTCTACGTTATAACGTTTATTATACAATTGCATGACACTGCCCATTTTGTACTTTTCTGTTTCTATTTCATTTCAGGAAGGTTCTGCATTTTTTGCACGTCTACCAACATCGTCAGAAAAAGAACAAAAATTATGTAATAATTACATTTTTATATAAATATCATATTTTTTTGTATAAATATTTTTGTTTTTTTTTAAAAGCAATCGCTTTTAGATTGGATTTAAAAGCAATCGCTTAGAGCAAAATGCAGGTCAAGAATATTGGAATTAACTAATGGCTAATGAAATTTCCCTTTACACTTTACAGCATACACAGATATGAACATTTTAAGCTGAAAACTGATTACAATATTTATGTTCCAATATTCCAAATAACTGTTTAGCCTCACATCTTCGGTATTTTCTTTCTTTCTTTCTTTCTTTCTTTCTTTCTTTCTTTCTTTCTTTCTTTCTTTCTTTCTGTCTAGACAACTCTGAATTGAATAAAAAAACTGCTAAAGTTTAAAATGGGTACCTTTTACAACACAAAGTGCAAGCTGCGTTCCTGAAAGCCACTCCGTGCTTCAGTGAAACAAGTCTGTGTGAGTGACAACATTTCATTCTCAAAATGAAGTCGGGTTAAATGGCATTGATCTTTAATTAAGAAGTAGACCTACTCCGGGAAGCTCTTGACGGAAGAGGCTGAGTGGGCGGAGTTACGTGGCACAGCCAGCGCATTGGCGCACTGTTTCTATAGAAGCGGAGAAAGTGTTCAGGCAGGCATGACTTACTCTGACACATTGCTTGTTGATTGGGCCAAAAGGAGTTTCACCACAATTAAAGCAAACCAAAAGTGGAGGACAGCGTCAATCTTTCCAGTGAAAGCCAGAGTTTGCGTCATTAAAAAAAAAAAAAAAAAAAAAAAACAACAACAACAACAACAAACAAACAAACAAAAAACTACAACAACTGCGACATCTAGCCCACTCACAGTCTACACTTTGGATCGTTTTTTTGCGGAACTACGTTTTTCTGACCCGAATTTTATATAAATGTTGTAAATGGCGAGCGACAACTCTTCGTTCTCAATCCATAACATTTTGAATCGAGGACTTGATTCTCAGAAAAATAACCGACTCCCCCGGGAATACAGCGACGCACTTCTACAGGCAGACATTCTCAGGAGGGTAGAAGGAATAAACTGTCCTGGATCCACTCAGTGTCGGGGAGGGAATGAGGATGGAAGCAGAAAGGGAAGCATCGTGTACGGACACAGCAGGGTCGCCCCGTGTGCGCTCGACCTTGACACATCATCGGACAGACAGTCCTGTGGAGAGGAGTCTACAGGAGAGGAGACAATGCATACAGAACACAGACAAAGTAGGTGTAAAATTTAGAAAGAAAAAAAGAATTACGGGTTTATGTCTCACAATTTGTTCCTGCGCTTTATCAGAACATCCGCTGCAGTCTGTTAACTCCACTAATCTATCCAGTTTAGCCGTTTGTTTAACGTTGGCTTCTAGACTGACATACAGGAGATAAATGTGCTGAAAGATGCGCAACAAGAAGCACTAAGCTTTTTCCATTAACAGCACAACAAAGTCTTCAGATTTAGAGCACTTAATCACTTTTATCCGTTCTCACACAGATCTTGATGTACAAGTTCCAGATTTGGAGCGAGAGAAGAGGGAGAGCTGTGCTTTTACCGATCATCACCCTAAAGCTAATAAGAAACGGTGCCGTGCCGCTTTCTCGCACGCGCAGGTGTGTGAGCTGGAACGCCGCTTTAACCTGCAGCGCTATCTGTCCGGACCGGAGCGCGCGCACTTGGCAGGAGCGCTCAAACTCACCGAGACTCAGGTAAAGATCTGGTTCCAGAACCGCAGATACAAAACGAAACGGCGACAGATGGCGGCCGAGAACGCAGCTACCTCGGCTTCCACGCTGGCCAAGCGGGTGGCGGTGAGAGTGCTAGTAAAGGACGACCAGAGGCAGTACGGAGCGGATGACTTTCTCCCGTCTCAATATCTGCGCCTGTACCAGTCATATCAGTGCTGCCCTTACATGTACTGCGTTCATCCCTGGATCTCGAACAGCGCGCTCAATGGAAACCTGTACTGACAGCTTCCTCTGCTTCACACTCACTAAAAGCCAGACGGGTTTTTATTCTAAATGTTTTTTTAGGACCCAGAGGAGCGCATACACTGTTCAATTTGTAAGCTAAATGGTTGCTAAGACTCTAAAGGTTAAAACAATCTTGAACGATGGCTTTTGATTTTGTTCTGAGAAATGAAAGCAAATTCTTATGTATTTGAGATGCAAGTAAGAACATATTTTCTTTGTTTGTGACAACTAAAATAATGGATAAAAATCGAATTTTGTATGCCTTTTGTGATTTATTTCTGTCATCCTTGTTAATTAATGTACACTAATAATCCGCTGCCATAAAAAGTTTACTCTGCACACTGTACCTCGACACTGAATGAACTAGGTCTATGAGCCAAGTTGGTTTAAGATCCAAGTTTGACATAGTTAATCAATAAATAATTTGAAATCACATTGAAAGTCTATGTCAAATGTCACGTTATATGGTTCATAGAAAACCTGCAAAACAACGCAATGAGTTACTCTTGTAAGTATTCGTTAAAGAGAAAGTTAAATGTAGTATAAACGAGTATAAAAGTAAAAGAGTAAAAACAGAGGGCAATTTTAGCCCTGATATGTTGTTGTGCTTTAGGCAAATACTAAGCCTCATTAGTTTACATCTCTTAGTCGTGCTGAAACAAATCAAAAAAGATATTTAAATCGTGTAAAAATGACACAGTGTAGAATTAGCTCGTGAATGCACCATATAAGATGAATAAGTAATGTCATTACAGTAAGTAGTGCATACACAAGGGCGATAAGGCCACTCATTTGCTTAGACAGCAATAATAAAATGGAGGCTCATTTGAATTTATCATGCACCATAGACAAGAAATCATTTTACATGCAGCTTTAAATGCACAATGATAAATAATGTAGTCACATGAATATTACTTTAAATAAAGAAATTATTTCAATTTGTCTGTCTATTTATATGGGCCCATATGTTATTAGGCCTCTATATGTCAAAGATGTCAAAACATTCTTTAGTAAATGGGAAATGTATGAAATTTATAACAAGTTATGTTGACAACAGCACATCATTATAAAAAAACACTACA
The DNA here is from genome assembly GCF_030014155.1 of Tachysurus vachellii. Lineage (NCBI taxonomy): Eukaryota > Metazoa > Chordata > Actinopteri > Siluriformes > Bagridae > Tachysurus > Tachysurus vachellii. The sequence continues at coordinate 14,689,217 of NC_083465.1, forward strand.
TTTTAATAATCTGAAATACAGTCTTAATTTAATTAATTAAATATTAGTTCAATATTAAATACAGTATCGGTTCATCACAGTTTTGATCCACAGCGTTAATCTTAATTAATTTTCTGATTGGACATCTAATTTAAGAAACATATTTGTTCTAATAAATATCCAAACTATAATACGTTTTCATTACAAAAGTACTACATATCGGTTTTACAATTCAAATGTTGAGTGGATTCCTGGATTCCTGGATGGCAGATTTTCAGATACGAAAAAGATCTCTGATTTTGCAATAAACTAAACAAAAGTCTATTTGTAATTACTAAGATAATTAAATTGCTTTTATATTAACAGTCATATTTTATCTAGACAGATTTCAGCGACAGCAGTCACCACCGAATATATCTGTCCTTCAGTGCCAACCACGTCAAACAGATATATTTAGCGGTGACTGCTCTCCATCCAGTCTATCAACGTGTAGGCCTAGTCGAGTATAAGCATAGAAACCATCTTGATCTGGATGCTATTCATAGCACATATATAAATTATAGATGCAAAATCACCCGATTCCACAGTAATCTGATTCCACACAGTTTTGAACTATTTTCTAATTCCTGAAACTACTGATGTTAATAAACAGCTATTAAGGCTAATAACCAATAGACTCTTATGTATGATAAGACACCGAAGAGGATAATTGTGTTTTATACAGAAAATACATGGAGTTTATAGCAAACAAGCAACATGTTCATGAAAATAATACGATGAAGTTTTTTTATTGTTCATCTTACGTACATGTGAATTCCTGGTATATAAGCACAAGAGGAGTTGCAGCACACAGCTGCATGATTCAGATACCGTCAATAGACCATGTCAGTGTTTCAAAACACAGTTTGGCAGAGTTAGGACAGAATACATTAATAATGTGCTGTTGAAAGGCCAACACCTACATAACAAAGTGAGACCAAGGCACATAGATCCATTAAATGAAAACGCTTTGCGTATATACTGTATATGGCATAGCGAGACATACTGTGATCAAATGCCATTACATATTAAAACATATTCATAATATTCAAACATGGTAAGAAATAGACAATTTAAAATTTGTAAAAATAGCATAAATAAAAAAGTGGTGATTTTAAAAGAGAATTATTGAACAGTTTGGTTTGTGCGTGGTTAAAAAAAAAAAAACAAAAAAAAAAAAGATAGATAAAAGACAGGGTTTGCTGAGGTCTGACATTATCAGATATCTGAAAAACTATACAAAATAGGTTTCAATTAAAATTTTCCGAACAAATAATTGATCATAAATCAATCAACGAAATGAACAAATCATCATGAAACAAAGCAGTGTAATCCCTGATTTTATTTTCTTGCTAACATTCATCGTAAACATAAGACTCCAATTAAATAAATAAATAAATAAATAAATAAATAAATAAATAAAAGGAAAAATTAAAGGAAAAGTTTATTTTTTCCAAAATAGGACCATCTATTAATTTTGAACCGTTTTATTGAACTTTAACATATTAAATATGTTTAAAACAACTTATTAAACGTGTATTTAATTTGCAGTGAGACATTGACAATATAAGAGAAGATATCCCTGTGGAAGAACGTGGTACAGAAATAAGATATATTTTATTCTTTCTATTTTATTTAAGAATAGCTATTGTTTAATGTATTTTCTTTAAAATCCCTCTTAACCCTCTTAGGTCAGTGGGTCCAGACCTAACTTCTTCATTACACACCTTTTCTTTAGGTAACATTGGTTACTGAATAATTCATAACACCTCCTTAAATAAGAAGCTTTAAGGTATAATGTATTATTACCTAGCAATTTATGTAGTGTAATGGCTATTTAGATATAATATAATTATAATATATAATTACTGAATTACAAATTCAATCCACACATGCAAAGAAATCAAACCATCGATGTCCGTAAATTAAGTTATGTTTAATAATGTTAAATGACACAGGGAAAAAGTATTGAACACGCTTACTGAAACATATTTAATAGTTTGTACAAAAGCCTTTGTTGGTAATGACAGCTTCAAGACGACTCCTGTATGGAGAAACGAGTTGCATACATTGCTGAGGTGTGATTTTGGCCCATTCTTCCACACAAACAGTCTTCAAATCTTGAAGGTTCCGTGGGCCTCTTCTATAAACTCTGATCTTTAGTTCTTTCCATAGATTTTTAATTGGATTCAAGTCAGGTGATTGGCTGGGCCATTCTAGCAGCTTTATTTTCTTTCTCTGAAACCAGTTGAGAGTTTCCTTGGCTGTGTGTTTGGGATCTATCTGTACCACTATTGGTCTTAGACAAAATTTTTTGAAAGAGGGGAAACAAATGAATTCCTTCCTGCTGTAATTCGTACACCATTCAACCAACATAACGTGTGTGTGCATACATATACATACACATGCATGGTGTACCATATGCACATCTGCATTTATGCAAAAATGCATAGCAGAGAAGTATGCAAACACTTCATTAAAATGTGAAGGGCAATGCTTTCTGGTTTTGTGTAGACCAGTGTGAGCCAGCACTACCCCCGTGCTCACTTCACACGCACATGTACACATGCAAACGCACACAGACACAAATGCACTACTAACACATTGGAAAATGTCTAGAGTTGACTAGATCACTTTTACCTACTTTAAACCTATTCCCTGCAATTATAAGACACACAAGAGAGCTAAAAATCCCTTGCAATTTACCAGGTAATTAAAATAGGTGTGACAAAAAGGCAGTGTGCACACAGACCAGGGGTTTGGCTTTTTTTTAGTCAATTCTGTTTCGTTAAACTGCATCAACAAGCTTCATAAAGTGGGTTTGTTCATCATTGATAGAAACATTTTACACAAGGTGCAATTAGCTAGATTTTACATTGTTAATGTTGTTGACTAACCTCTTATATGAAAAAAAAAAAACAACATAGCCACAAATGTATTATTTATAGGGTGTGCCAGTTTTCTTCAAAAGTGTACAATGAAAGACAGCACAAAAATCAGACTTTACGACTTTAAATGAAAAGCCTTGCTTATAATGAACGCATACACACACAAAAATACACACACACACACACACACACACACACACAAACACAAACACATTCTTTGGTCTGAGATCCAATAAGCCAACAAGCTTCCAGGTGAGAACATATGAACTGAAAGAGGAAGCTCAGAGCACTTTTGTGGTAAAGGAACTAATGCGGTCACCTAGGCTCAGCAAAGGGCAAGAGAGAGGAAGAAATGGGGCTGTAGTTAATACCTTTGTTTGGAGAGAGTACAGCTTCCCAGTGACCCTGTCTTCTAAGACACATAAGTTCCTCCATACTGCATACACCCCCACATCTGTCAAAAATCCATCCCACAGGGCTGTTCAGACTGTTCCAGAAACTATTAGCTGATAATATCACCGTATGGTGGAATGTAAACATTTACAGTAGAAACCATAAGACATGAACTCCCCTCAGCTATACAGAATCCATCACCCGCTACTCTTTTTTTTTTAAATCAGAAACTGAACTAATCTTCTTCTGTTTAGTTCTATATAATAAGTAAATTTTTTTGTGAATAAAATTACAATACAGTGGCATTTAAGGTTCAGATCAAAAAAATCTTAAGGATTTAGATTTACAAAAGTTGGCTTATAATGGTATGGATTTTTCCTCTTTGTTCACAGTTAATCCCCACCAGCCTTGTAGTGTCATCAGGATTTAATTCCATGAAAAAAGGTGATGAGGATCTGAGCCCTCCTCTTTACCTTCTTGTGGATGTTTCCATAGTATGGGATGCCACTGAAACAGTCTCTTTCACTAATGTTTCCTAAAGCACTAGAGAAGGTCACAGACAAGGTCACTGAGTGACTGCTTAACAAATTGGCCCACCCAGGACATGCATACTTACTGATGTGTGTACCTCATATTTGCCTAAATGAAACGTAAGTATTCCGAAACAACATGCTCAGGAAAATGGACTATTAAGAAGAACAAGGGAATTATATACAACATTACGGGGGTTAGAATAATTATTGACATAAAATTGATTTCAATTTTCTATGCCTCAAAGTTTCAGGACAAGAAATGTCCCTCTTTGGCTATGCAATCAGTTTGTGAGTGTGGGAACATGGTGTTTCTTGGCACTGTGCTGTGAATATTTCTCCACTCCACTGGCCATAGATGGCCTGCTGAGGAGGCTGATATCCTCCAACCTGTTACATATCCTCAAGATACTTCCCAACAGGCTGATCTCTCACTCCCTGAGCTCTGTGTAAGGAATTTAAATGTTTTAATTACCACAGATAAGAGAAAACAAGGAGTGCATTGAGAATCATTGACACTAGGCAGCGTCTCCTATCACTGCTCAGATTGGTCAGCCACTTAGAAGCACTTAGAGCTTCTTACCAGCTCAGACTTGGCATGAATCCCTGTGTTTTGTGCACTTTCTGGAATACTGGCTTTGTGGTTAACCAGGTAACATGCTTGACATATGACTGAACTATAGCCAAGCCAAACGAAAATTAACACGAATTTTCTGAACAAAGACTGTCTGGCCTTGAACCTGTTCTGTCTTTTGGGAGTGTAGATAAAGTTCTCTAGGATAAAGGTTGTTGTTTTTCACACAGACTGTGTGTGATTATGTATTTCTTTGAAAGATGCCTCAGCTGCATGAGTCTCAACCAATTACAGCCACAATCCTCAACAGGGTGTGTGTTATAGGTGTTATGGGTGTAAATAAAATGTTAAAAGATATGACGTAGAAGGCAAACTTTCAGTATCTCCAGTTGTTTTATTGAGTGGAATCACACAGTCACAGCTGCAAGTACTGTATATCACTCTCATGAAGTGTGCCCAAATGAAGCAATACAAAATATAAGCAACTGTGATGTCTTTTGGAATACCTAAAATATTCAATGATGTTCCGCTTTAAACATGGATATCTATGGCATGTTTCTGAAAGCTAAACCATTCTGTACATAAATTATTATTCAAAAAAGTATGAATGTTCACAAATGTGCTAATTAGTCAAAGTATAGCATGATATTCATGAAATCCCTTTTGAAGTTCTATCTTGTAGGTTTTATTTATTTTTTATTTTTTAATAAAGAGCTAAATTATGACAGTTTGCAGCACCATCTTACACAATCTAAAAAATTTCGATGTCTGTCTTTACACCCGGGAGCACAATGGCTTATTATCGCTTTATAATGATTTGTGTAGATGTCAGAACTTTCTCAAAAAACACCTAACACACACACACGCATGCACTCACACACACTCACTCACACACACACACACACACACACACACACACACACACACACACACACACTTATAGTATTGTTGTGACAAATGTCTCTAAGAAAGTAAACAGTGATTAAATCTGTTCTCCTGTCAAGTACCTTTAGGGAATCTTTGGGTCATTTCCTCTCAGAAGAAATGGGTAGGATTGAGAATGTGAGGTTTCAACTTGTCTAGCTGTACTTCACAGGTGCAGACCAGACACCCAGTGACAATAGAACGTTCTTTCTGAACTTTGAACCTGAGCATCAAAAGACATGCTATCACCTAGAACTACATGTAGCTGTCAAACTGGTTATTTGTACATTTAATCTGGCAATGGACTAGTGGTCTGAATTTTAGTTTTCTTCCTTTAATCTGTATAATGCACTTTATTTAAAACACAACAGTATGCATGAAAATAAAAAAGTAAGTACAGAACTAGGTAAATAAATTAATAAATAAATTATTTATTCTGTACTTAAATATGCACATTTTGGATGAGATATAAACCTTGAACTGTGTGACTTCTTAAAGTCTTAAAAATTCTTAGAGCTTTAATCCGGCTAATTTTCCCATTATCATATTCCTAGAAATCGGTCCCATCTTTCTCACTAAATACAAGTCAAGTTTTCAAAAGGGTTGTCGGTTGAGTTTATTGTTTGCACTAACTAAGGCATAAAACCTCAGCAAATGTCCAGGTGAATACAGCTTTATGTTCTGTAGAAACCATAGAAAAGTAAATATGTGGGTCACAAAACAGCTTCTTTGAAACCATTTTGTTAGTCTGGTTATCCACTGCAGGGGTCCTTCAGCCTGGTGGAACGTCTGCATGACACAAGTTTAATTTTTAAATTTTAATAAATTTTTAGTTTAGTTTAGATTCTTTTATTTTGAATTGTAATTGCTTTTATTGCTGTGTTTTTCCTTAGTCATTAAACAAAATATCCTTCCCAACTTGATGTACCTTATATGTACAGGTAAATTCTGCAATGGAGCACATACATAACTGATATTTTTCTCCTTGCATTTATATGCAGCATTTGTTTAGGAATAATGCTTATAAAAACTGAAACAAGACATGCAAAAGGAGGCTTTTCTTACCAAACTGTTTCTCCTTTGTGTCCATGCCCAGATGCCTACAGTTTACTTGCTGCTACAAGACCAGTTATTATGCATTCAATAGTGGAAACCATTATCAGTCAGAGCACTACAAAAAGCTGAAATTATTAAGGGAAGTGCTCTTTTCATATCAAACCTTGCATGAGTTTCTTTATGTAATGCCAAGTGTGGTGAATTTAACCTTTTAATCTCTCTCTCTCTCTCTCTCTCTCTCTCTCTCTCTCTCTCTCTCTCTCTCTCACACACACACACACACACACACACACACACACACACACACACACAGGAAACAGCTATAAATATTATGGCAACAAAATAGGGACTGTCCCTGTATACCTCTCTTTTTTTATATATAGGCAAAAATCATCCCATTACGAAATAAAGATGCCAGAAATAACAAAATGAAAATGTTTAATAAACAGTATGTTGAGATATATATATATATATATATATATATATATATATATATATATATATATATATATATATATATCTTTGATATAGCATGGAATAATAAATTAGTAAATTGGAAATAAGTCAGTTATATTTCGACTCTAATGCAGGATCTTGAATATTCTAAGCACAAGTGTTAAAGAATGAGAACCAATAAATAATGTAAAGCAATGAGAAAATAGAGAAATCGATGAAAAATGGATATACAATTGTACATATAGTCAGTTTAATTCTTCAGATTATGCTGATGGGGTTTATTTTTTTGCTTGATCATTTGTAATCTACAATATAATGTGAAAGCAGCCTTACCCTCCATGGCCTCATGCAATATCTTTACACACAAATGTACCAGCTGTATCCCATCCCTCTGCAGTTCTGCCTCATAGGAACTAGTCTGCGTGTGAACATCATCTTTAGCTTCAGTTGGGAGAAATTCCATAAGCCCACATGGTGCAGGCCCTTTATCCCAACTTACCAAAGCCTCCTCAAACAATCTAACAGTGCTGACAAGCTCACTCTCCCCGGTGCAACCCAGTTCTCTGAGAAGAAAATACACATTTATCTGTAAGCTACACAGAGCAGTATTTTTTTTATGTTGTACCTCACACTGAGATATCTCATGGTTCATTAATGCCATAGCACAAGGCAGTGTGAAACCAAGGAAGAATAAAAGATCCGTCATCTTTGAGTATAACAGCAGACCGTGACAAAGTTTCTTTCATCGCTTTGTGATGAATTTACTTTGAATTCTAAGTGAAGTTAAAGAGTGAGAGAGATTAAGTACAAAGATAGAGAAAATGTAAATCTACAGTCAAAGAGAGGCAGAGAGAGAGAGAGAGAGAGAGAGAGAGAGAGAGAGAGAGAGAGAGAGAGAGAGAGAGAGAGAGAGAGAGAACTTATTTAAAATTGAAATCATGACTCTTAGAGGGAGAGCGATACAAAGAGAGAGCAAAAGAGTGAATGCCTTCTAGATTTGTCTAAATTTTTCACAATATATTTATTCAAAAAAAATATACATTACAAGTTTTGCCTAACCTTGTGTATACGTTACTGTATGTGTACTGCTGTTTGTTCTGTCATTTACTTTTGTTGTGTAATTTGTAGTGAGAAAGTTTTCCTCATTCGCTCATTAGTAACAATGCTCGCGTTCGAAAGTCAAAACAAAAAACACAAACCTCAATAGACATTCATTTGGTTAATGGACATTTCACTGTGTAAACCCTTGGTCAATAATCCATATGCAGATATTATTTTAACAGCATGTTCTGCCTCTTTCAAATTTCAGCCTGTAAAGAAGTGATACTAGACTTGTCTAAACGTAACATGAGCTCACCAAGGGGACATATTTAAATAAGACGGGTGCATATTTAAAACATAGGTGCATAGTTCCTGGATTTCTTTTTATTGTTTTCTTTATACCCAATTAAACCAGACTTATCAGTTATTTTGTGTAGAGCTAAATACTGTATCAAAGTGGGTGGAAATGTGAAAGAGACAAAGACAGACAAAGAGAGAGAAAAGTTGATGCAAGCTTCATAGATCAAGTTGAATCAGTACATCTCACTCCCACATACTTTCCCTGCCCAGCCCTCTTACAAAGAGTGAGAGGGTGATAGCAAAGTCAAGGGCAAAGCGTTCTGTCATGTAAAACAGAGACTCTGAGCCAAGAAAACCAGGCACAGTGGAGAGCAGCCAGCAACAGAGAGACAGCCCTGTTTATCCCAGATAGGCAATCGGGCAGGTGGGTTAAACACAGAACAACACACATTCCACTCAGCAAACATAAGATCAACATGGTGAGAAAAAACATTTCACCTCCAGGCGTTAAACCACCTTCATTTATTGTATAGCTAATTTAATTTTACCCCAATGTTTGTTTATTATTTTCTCCACCCAACACATACGTTTCTGTTACAAACATATAATTCTATTCTGTAATCTTTTGTGTATAGCACACTGATGCTGCTGGCTGAAGGAAATAGGGCTGTTTATTAGACTAGAAACTAAAACAGTAGCAGTACTACAAAGAGTTTGTGAAACATTCAGGCAGCACTTTTTCACAATTTTGTGGGGAGACTCAAAACTGTGGTTGGGGTTTCTTAAAGACTGACTGACTGACAGAAGCAAAGTGCGTGTGTACACATGTGGGTTTATTACAAATGAAGTATTTTTATCTCTCTTGTTGGCAAATACAGCTTTGAGATGCCTACAGTAAGAAGTAATTCGTTTTTTTTGCAGCATTGTGTCCAGTTCTTACCAATTATGACCCATTTCTCTTGGCAAATCTTCATTGTGATTGTGAAAAATCCAAAAGTATGTAGACATCTGACCAATATGAATGTCTTCTCCAAACTGGTGCCATGATGATGCCTTTGTGCAAATGAGATCCATGTAGAGATAATTTTCCAAAGGTTGAAGAACTTGAATGGCCTGCACAGAGCCAATTGGGAACACGACTGTTGGTCAGACCTCCTTGCCTGACTTTCCTGATCTCACTAATGCTCTTGTGGCTAAATGGGCAGAAATTTCTACAGACACCTTCCAAAATGTAGTGGAAAGCCTCTGGATTCCACTCTCATTCCAATAATGGAATGAAATATTCAACAAGCATATATAGGTGTAATTGATAGGTGTCCATATAATTTTTGGACATATAGTGTTTATATGCATAACATTGCCAGTCAGCCAGTTGATATATCTGTATCTAGAGAGCTAAATGTCCTGTCTTTGCTCCCTGACTTTTTCATTAAAATTTCCACACAGGTTGTGCCGTCCACCAAAACAGAGCAATATTTAGAATTTTCTAAAATGTGAATGTGAAAGGTAAAATGTGAATAAAACATCTTCCAAAATTTTACATGATTACAACAATCTCATTCTCACGGATGGCTCGGCAAGCTGTCACAAGGTTGTGATAGACTTTAACAGGAAACACTGTTGCCAAACTTATTCAAATTCAAGTGTTGCAATCCAACAGAGAAGTGGACGCCCATGAACATTCACTGACAAAGGCACAACCAACATTGTACTGGCGTACATAGTCCTTTTTGTGATAACCTGTAGACACTTTGGTAAACAATTCACTGCTGCAGTTTAATGAAATTTAAGGGGAACTCAGGCTTTTAGCCATTTAGTCTTAAAGCAATTACATCTTACACCTACTGTATGCTGTCTGGGAATGATTAGGTGTGGTTCCACCTGCACACTAAAGAATCAAATGTGACATGGATGTTTAAGGTAATTGTGATGGTTTGTAGCCTTTTCTGTTCGATTGCTGTTTAATAATGTTGTCTCTGAGAACTTCACCTTCACCATGATACTACTTCTTGCATGAAATCTTTCCAAACAATGGCAACGTCTTTATAATGAGGTGCCATTTGCATGACAAATTTTAGCAGCACTTCTATGTAGAAGTTTTTTCTTTTTTTTTCAACAAGAAAATCAATATATTGAATGCTTGAAAATATCCTTCCCAGTTCTTTTAATATATTAAACAAAGGTTTCAAAATATCTATTTCCTCTTCACCGTATGTCATCATGACGGAACTCAACAGCATTGTGGCAGAATTTGCATTAAGATTTAACATAATGCACTCTATAACATACAATCTGTCAGACACTGACGACTGTTTTGTATACACAGATAGTACTTTACTAGGTATTTAAAAGGAGAGTGATGGTGACTGTGTATTAAGATGACTGACTGTTCAGTTCAGCACTTGAAGCTAATTCCTCTGGTGTTGTATGGTCAGATGACAGGACCTTGCTGCAAATCCATTTTGTGATTATCACACTGTTTAGCAAAGTCATGGCAGGTCTTTCCAGAGAGCCCTAGTATTTCTGTACACTTTGGCATTAGGTGACGTTTTGGCTCTCGTTTTGTGTTGAGGCTGGGTTTGTAGTAGATAAGTGAGTCGGGAAGCCTAATGTAGGAAAGGAGCTCACTCTGTCATAGGTTATTTAAACAAGACAGCCCTGGGAGCTTCTCTCCACTCAGACATGAGGATTCCTCAGAGCCACAGTGAGGAGCATAGGGCACCCGGATCCACCATACTCCCTGTTCAGCCTCCTCCCAACATAGAGAGCTTTGTGTCTGCTTTTAATGTATACACAGGGAACAGGGCGCCATGCAGTCTCCCCTAAACTGGCTTTCTGAGAAGGCAAGAAGACCTGATCAAATGCCTTGTCAAAGTTCAGACAGTTTCTCACCCATCATATTAACCACGAGAACCTCAGCATTCCTAAGTTACTGTAGCCCTGTTGCAGTGGATGAGTTAAGAGCCTAACTGACAGTGATGTGTAGTGTTGAGTAAGCATCTATAGAGACACTCCTTCACCTCCACTTTACAAACTCTGAGGTATAGATTTTATTAGTGAGTGCTCTTGACAAATACATTCTCTGCCAAATAAAATGACATATAGAATCTTTCAGCATTCTAAGAGGGAGTATTCTCAATCTTGCCAGGAGCTGCAAAACATACATTCACAGAACATGTTATTAGGAACGCTATACTAATACTGGGTAGGGCTTCCATTTGCTCCGAAAACAGCCTCAAATCTTCATGGCATGGATTCCAGATGATGTTGGAAACATTCCTCAGATATTCTGGTCCATGTTGTCATGATTGCCTCACATCATTCCTGTAGATTTTTCAGCTGCACTCATGCTGTGAATCTCCTGTAGTACCACATCTCAATGGTGTTTTATTGGATTCAGATCCAGTGACTGGAAAGAACATCAAACACTCTGTCATGTTAATGAATCTAGTTTGAGACTAGTTTGAAACATGGTGTGTTATCATGCTGGAAGTACCTATTAGGAGATGGCAAATTGTGGCCATGAAGGTATGCACATGCTTAGCAACAACACCCAAATAGGCTGTGGTCTTCAAGTGATGATTGATTGATTGGTAATAACAGGCCCCAAGTCTGCCATGAAAACATTCCCCACACTCCACCAACCTGGAGTGTTGACACAAGGCAAGTCGGATCTATGGATTCATGCATCATTAAATCAAACATTTTTACAAGAACTGCAGGACAAAGTTCTGGAAGTGTTTCAATCAGAGTTCGGTTATAAAAAGCATCCAAGTGAAAAAAAGTTTGCAACAGAACAGTGTTTGAATCTCAGTGATACCACAACCATCTCATGCCATGATCTCCGGTGGAAAGAAAGACATTGCTGTCTCTGCCCTGTCAGTCAGAAGGACACTAAGCAATTTTATAAAAAAAAGGTCTGATGGAACTTAACTTTGAACATCCCACTAAAAAACAATAAAATCCATGATTAAAAAATGTAAATAAAATTAAATGTGACAAAGGATTGCAACAAACCCAACAAAGCACATTAGCCTGAGAACATCATTACCACATGAAGTATGATGATGGGAGCATCATGTTATTGAGATACTGTTCACCAGTCAGGACATTCTCCTCTGACCTTTCTGTCCGCCACAATTTTCTTTTTCCATTCGGCGAAAACTCCCAGATCAGCAGTTTCTGAAATACTCAAACCAGCCTGTCTAACACCAACAACTATACAACAGTCAAAGACCAATGTTCCCAATAAACATACACGTTCATACACTACAAAAAAAAAAGGGAAAGAAAAGTGTTCGTGAGATATGCACTGACATCCTGTCTATTAACTAGAAGAGGTGTCAAGGTGAAAGTGGATCTACAGTGGAAATCAGGGGAGAAAAAATAACACATTGACTTGACTCTGCAAGACTGTTGTTATTTCTGACACTGTATTTCATTGCAGCTTCTCTGATTAATTGACACTCTACATATATGCTGTCATGTTACCAACAGTTAAAAAATATTATTGCATAATTGCTCCGTCATGCCATGACAGACATCATGCGCTCTGTGACTGTCAAACATGAAAAAATGGCCCTAATGACCTAAATAAACACTTTTAATTAACATGATGATCATCCTGACAGTTATCCTTTGTGTAAAATAAATTCCTTGACTTCAAATGCTGCACGCACGGTTTTAAAATCAAAATGCATTTTCCTACATTAAAAGCTCTCAGTACGTCAAGCCCAGTCAGCATTTCACAACAGCAACATGGCTGAGAGAATTCTCAACTAGACTAAATAGTTTAGATTAGCAGAGGCTGTGTGCATTTACTATGAGAAGGAGAAAGAGGTCATCGTAGCACACTACAGAGTTTGTAATCAAGTTGTCTCCATATCACAACTGGGGACATTAGGGGGTCAAAGATCAGTGCAGGAACAAACACAGGCATTAAATGCACAGAAGTAGAGTAGGAAGAAGAGTACTGAAAACACTAAGCCCAGTAAAGTGGAGTCAAACTCTGGTCAAAGCTGTGGTTCGAAGCAATTGGATTCAGTACGTTATCAGACAGAAAGTGGTTAGAATGTATTCATGTAAAGTTTTTTTGTGTGTTAGGTTGGAGACTAAAACAAGCAGCTGTCAGTTCACAATGTATGACAAACCTCAAATAGTGCCTCAGGGATGTCTGGCTGGCAGAATAGGCTGTCGCGTGTGAATAAAAAGCCTTTCACCTTCATTTAGTCTTCGGCAGTAAAATGTCAAACATTTTAAAATATCAAATGTAATTGTAATAAAAATATAATCCATGATTATATTTAAAGACAGTGGTAGAGCATCACAGAGAAGACTTATTGAGAGACGCTCATCCTCTTAAGCAACAAGGGCTCTTTATTGAAGTGAGAAGAAAAAACAAACACAAGGCTGTCTGTCAGCAACACTGTTACTGAACCAACACACAGATATAAACACACCCATGGACACTTTTACATTCTCACTTTGTCCCACTTATGGAACTTGTTCATGGATCAGCTAATCATGATCGACCCAGACGCTGGCTGTGGAAAAGAAACGCATAAGGAATCTAGACATTCCGTTTCTTATAAACACCTCCACATAATCCTCTGCAGCCTCTTATGAAGAAGCTCATCAGCGTGCATTGTGGACAAGCTTGTGCTGGCCGGCCGTGCCATGGATGGGAGGACGGAGATAAACGAATGCTGGGGCAGGGCGGGGCGAACCACACCGTCACACACTCAGACACACAAAGACTGCTCATTAACACTCCCTGTTTGAACAGGTGCCTGACTGACATGAGTGTGTGCATGTGTGTTGGATGAGTGGCAAAATATCATCTCGTGCCTGGAGAAGGGTTTTGAAAAGCAACTAGCTGTTAGACATTTAATCCTGGATGACCACACTGTCTGCTCTGTGTTTGCATTGCACATGGGAAACGGGGGCTACCACATTCAAAAAACATTATAATGACATGACTCAGGGCACTGAAGCAAGTGTCAAAGTATGCGTTCGCAACAGAAGAAAATAAAAGCGAACAGAGGCCAACAGGCAACTTTTTTCTTGGTGAGCGGTCTATATTCTCGTGGAAGGTTCTTGAGATGGAGGTGTCCTTGAGGATTCATTTAGAGGACTCTCAGGTGACAAGAAAAGACACTGCAGAGCTTGTGTCAGACTTTTGTGTTTAATGTAGCATTAAGGGATCTGAAGGGTAAAGCCTTGTCCTGATTTCCATGTTAAAATAGTATTCAAATCATCTAAGTGGAAATGAGCATCTGACAACCAGCACCTTCTCATTCTTTTCTGACTCAGGTTATGGCTTGTTTCTCAGACGAAGGGTAAACATACCTCATGAGTGCAAAGGTGAAGTAAAATCTCCAGACAGACGGTTGACGGCCCAAAAGGAGAAGGCAGTCTGTCATACCGGCTCACCGTAATGCTCTGATAGTATGCCTTATTTGTTTGCATAATTTCTTGCTCACTGTTAAAAGATTTCTTGACAAGGACTAACACCTCCTGCAATCCTACATTGTGAATAGACCATGATCCTGCCAGTCAAGTTCACGTTCATCTGCTCTGAGCTTCGGGTTCCTTCCAATTTCTCATCTGTTGTCTTGTTCTTTATCTATCAGTTTCAGCCTTTCTGGGCGCGATTGCTCAACAGGTTTGAGGAGGCAGGTAAAGTGAAAGCTCAACAAGGCACACAACCTTGCCTCGAGTCAGGACACATATGGTCAAAGGCCACGTCTGCACCTGTGATTTAACCCAAACATTGGACATACCACTAACAGAGCTCCCTTTCAACTCTCATGGCTCAGAGTTGCTGCAGCTGAAATGTGCATACCATGAACACAAGTCTCAATACCAGCAGGCACAAAGGCCTCTCTCTATATTTTTTTTGTTGTTCCATTAGAATTAAAAGCTGAATGAAATATATACAAATTTAGCTGCATCAGAAAAATTGCATTTATACTCAAAAAGTGAACGTTTAGGACAGAAAATTCAGAAATCACTCCATGTTAAGCAGGCAGTAGTCACTGCACTGCTATTTTATTGAAAGCTAAGAACAGGGTAGAGCATAGAGAAATGGCAACAGGGCTGACCCCATAACTTATCGACATTAAGGTTTAATCAAGCAACACAGGGGTCAATAAAACAGACTTCAGTCAAAAACCAACTATGATGTTTCACAGAGGCCATAACACCCTTCTGCCTACAAGCACGCTGATTACAGTAAATCCTTATTACAGCAACCACAATTACATCTCTTAAATGGCCTTCGGTTTTAATCAGTGCAAGAGCAGTTGAAAAATTAGAACAATATTCCAATTACTTAACACTGTTATTGCTTTCCATGCAGCTTACAGATAATGCGGTGATGTTATAATGATCAGAAGGAAATTGTGATTCTTACAACTAAATTTATTCCCAGCTCTTAAAAGCTTGGCAACTCAAAACCCATAATGGTAGTTTATGGGGTCCTAAGATACTTTCAGAATCTATTTCCATCTAAAACAGTGATTTGAGAACCAATTAAGTAAGCAGAACCAATTCTTATTAAAAGTAAAAGATTTTTCTTTCTCCAAACCCTATTTACCTTTCCTATGTTATTTTGTCTAAATGCTTTCACTTGTTAAAATTTTGATGTGTTGAATTTTCAAAAATATATTCTCACAGATCTATATTCTATATCACTGAATTTCAAAGATATTCCTCTCGTTAACAACTTTATTTTTCATTGATCTTTGTAGAGGCTTCTGATGCCCTCTGGTGGGACCAAGAGTAAATTACATTTGGTCTGTCTAAGATGGTAGTAGTGCATTGCAACTGTGGGTATAAATATTCATTCTGATGTTCAACCAGTCTGTCCCTGTGCATTATGGAGCACCGGTTGGTAGTGTAGCTTTTGCGGAAGAAAAAAAAAACAGAAGGAGGGGAGTCCATGGGGGTCTTCTGAGTAAGGACAGGCCAGGCGTGTGTGCGTATGAGCGGCTACTTCCCTCAGTCTCTCTGCAGCATGCATGCCTCATTGGTGGTGCAGCAAACAGGAGAGACTGAGAGAGAAAGAAAGTCAAGGCCAGGGGAGTTGCTGATCAAGGGCAGGGTTAGACAATAAACTTGTAAGCATCTACTTCTCTCCGTCCCTCTGCATCCGCAGACGCTCCAGTTGATGCTTGGTGATGATGTACTTGAAGAATTCGTAAACAGACCAGCTGATGGCTGTAGAGGGCATCTGGTAGATGACTCGAGCCTGAACACCTTTAAAATATGCAGGCAGGCCACCCAGCCTGTACACTGTCCTAAAGGCATGGGCCAAGCCTGAGATGTGTGCTCGGCCGGGGCTCACTGAGTGCAATGTCAGCGTCTCCTGTGTGTTTAAAAGAGTCTTACACACATCCAGCGGCGTGGTGGCGGCAGCAGCCACCGCCCCGGCGAGAGCTCCCGAAATCATATGAGATGAGGGGTTGTACAGTCTGTGGGGGTTGAGCATCTCCTGGAGGTACTCATAGGTGATGAAGTGTAGCGCCTGGAAGGGCACATTCATGGTGAGCTGTGTGGTATAGCTGCGGTAAAACGCCCCGGCGCCTTCGTGCCGCCAAATACAGCGCAGGCACTCTAGCACACCCCGATATGGCGAGTTATACATCTGCATCCTTTGCTTCACAACTGCAAGGCAGACAAATCCACAGGAACCGGCAGAGAGAATGAGAAAAAAGAAGAGAGAGAGAGAGAGAGATCATTAACCAGCTAATAAACACCCAGACAAAATATAAAGGTCATGACTGAAATACAGTATCGCCATCAAAAGAGGAGCTCGTAGACTCATTATACACTGTGCCCTCTTCCATCCGGACTTGAGCGGATCAAATAAAGTCGACTTTTCAGCACTGCCGAGGCCATTTACTGAGAACGGAAGAGCTAAAGCTGCATGTGTTCAAGGCAGCAGAGCAGGTGTGTAGTGCCACCTGGATGTGTAAGCCTGAACTGGAGTAATGCCAGCACATATGCACTGCTGCCAAACTCAGGCCATAAATGATAGCATTCCAATGCAGTGCAGCTGTTAATTACGGTGAAGGCTATGCTGTCCCATAGGACATCCCTTTACGAGTCTTTAATGAGTACAGACCTTTTCCTGGTTTACTCGTGTTGCCGGTCAATTACAAAACTCTCTAATGCCACCTACTGGTTGGAAATGCAAGGTGCAATGGAACTACTCTACTGATCTTATAGACCAGACAAGTTATCTCCAAACTTACCTGCAAAGAACCAGCAGGTTTTATACTCTAACCAAGCACTTACACATCGACTAGTGTCTCTGAGACATTGTGATGATAAAAACCAACTTATTTACTACATTAATCTGCTACACTGCTCTGCCAGAACATTAAAACCACTTGCCTAATATTAAGCAGGTTCCCCTTATGCCACTAAAACAGTGGTGTCCTCTGAAGGTGTGTGGTGATATCTGGCACCAAGATTTTAGATGCAAAGTTGTGTTTCTCCAGCACATGCTGCAGATGCTTGATCAGATTTCTGAGTCAACACCTTTATGTTCCTCAAACCATTCCTGAACAAATTGTGCAGTGTGGCAGGGCAACATTATCCTGCTAACTGAGACATGTTCTGTCACCTGTGAGTGGCTTTAATATTATGGCTAATCAGCTTAGATGTCTTAATACGTCATGTCATAAAACCCTTGAATTAAGTAACTTGGATAGTGTGATATTTTATACAAAGTTTTTTTTTTATTATTTTAATTTAAAACTGAAAAGAAACAGCTAACTATTTGATCAAATTAGAATTTTCTTTTCAATTTCAAATATTTTTATAAATGAAAAGTATATTTCTGAACATATACACTAAAAATATTTTTGTAGACATCACATATCAAACCAGTGGCACACTTTTTTTTTGGACGTTTCTGAGCAAACCTACATAGTGATTACCAAAGAAATAGCTTCAAGAATTGAGATGATATTTTTGTCCGATCACCCACGTTTAGCTTGATGTTCGAACATCTATTTGCTATGGCTCCTCTTTGTCTAGTATAAAAACCTACAGCTATAAGATTAGAGAAACCTGGAGTAGATGAAACAGACTGGGATTTTAGGAGTTTGAGAACTAGCATCAACAGTAAGTACCTTCAGCCGGGTTCATGGCGGCGTCGTGAAGCAGTGTGGCCACGCATCCTGCAGCTCCTGCCAAAATAAACCCTTAACAGTGAGCATCAAGGAGACAGGTAGGAGACAGAGCGGAGAGGACTCGCAGATACATTTTGCAATCTGATCCCTGCAGGCCACTATTAAAGGCAGCCACAAAGAACCTCAGCTGATTTAAAAGAGATTAAAGATTTGCTGAGTGTGCTACTAGGAATGTGACTTTCACAGAAGAGAATGGACCTTCTGTTCTCTTTTACAACAACTCACAGTCTTTTACCAGATCATAACACAGACTTCCTTTAACTCAGCAACTCAATTTATCATAGTAACTGATGCTAAAATATTATACAGCAATATCTGCTCTAAAGTAAATAATAATAATAATAATAATAATAGGAATAAACGATGAACTGTAATAATAAGTGCATTTAACACAAATCTACTTCACAAAAGGGTGGAACGTGGTACTAAATAACAGGTTTATCCACACAAAGCATAGTCACTCCTTTTAAAACGATCAAAATTCTTCCCCTTTGATGCTGCAGGGAATTTTAATCTGATGAGCATTCCAGAGGCTACTCACCCACGCTGCCCCTCACCTAGGCATAAAGAGAAAGAGAAAAAGAGAAAAGGCAAAGCAACAGCAAGCATCAGTTCTGCGGTGTTAACCAATGTTGCTCTACAAGAGCTTCCTGGGGTTCTCACTGTGGTATACAATGAAGAATTAATTCAGACCACTCAGAGTGAAAAAGGCAATTCAAGGAAAAAATAAACAGTAAAAGAGTGTGAGTGAAGGTTGAAGGGCATATAACTGATAATGTAGAGAGGTCATTTTAATAAGCACTTCATCATTTAAACGGTGTTTGTCCACAGACAGCATCTTGTTAATGTGACATCTTGTTAAAAACCTTGTTATTATGAGGAAAGCAGGACAGGACATCTGATTATTACTAGAAAAAAACTGCATTATTAAGAGGAAAGCATTTGTTTAGCATGTGAGGTGTACCGTTCGCCAAATGACTGTTGGCTCCTGGGTAGATGACATCACCAAGTGTCTTTTTTAGCTTTTCGTAGCAGGCAAAGTAGAGTGCGTGGGCGGGCCCTGCTCCCACTGCTGTGACATTCAAGCCTCTGATTGGCCGCCAGATGCCTTCAGTCCTCATGATGCGCCACAGAGCATCCATTACATTACGATAGCGAGCAGCTGGATCGGGTTGCAAGCTCTGCATGCGGGTCTGAAGCACAAGAAAACAAACAGTAATACTGCAAATTAGGTCGATTCAATTTGATGAGAACAAAAAGAGCATCTGACACCAGAGAATTAGTCAAAGCAACTGCTTTGACTAATAGACCTGAATCCATGAAATTAGCTTAATTCTGTAACGCTTCATTAACATGACTGGTTTTCATGGCAGTTGGGTAAAGAGCAACCAGGAAACGATCCCATTCTTTAAATAAATTATTTAAAAAGAAACACTGGCTTAAGGGTTAGGCGTATTACAGAAGTCCCACTTTTCCATACAAAGAGCCAACTGCCTGATAAACATGTTAAGAGAAAAGAAATTCAGGCATAAGAGATTCACACAGCCATTTATCCTCTCCAAGCCAAAAGGAGAAAACCAGGCTTTGTGACTGCTTTATGTCTTTATGTTTATATCTGCATTAATGTATTCGTGAACATATGACTGAGTCATGTGTGGTTAATAGTATAGATATCTGCCTGAAAGCTTGTCAATGCACAGGACAGTAGATACACTGGTAGGCCCATAGTGCACCTATGTACAATACACTATATATTTATGGCATATAGCTAAAACAGGCTACAAATAATTTATGCAATTTTTGGCAGATGTTAATAGTAGTGATGCACCTATTTTTTAAACGTCAACTTGACTAATCGTTTTTGATAAATGCTACTAATGGGGTGTCATAAAATGGCCGCTAAGCCTGTAACGGCGTTTGACCTTTTGCCCGTATGTCAATCATGGAAAGAAAACAAATACAAGCAAACATGCATGAAACAAATCAAACAAAGCATTCAAGACGAAACACAATGTGCCATTATAGCGTGGTCCAAAGGTTTGTACATGTCTGGCACACCCCTCACTCCACTAAGCTTTTTATAAACACATTAAGGGAACACACATGGCAGCGAAAAACCCAAGCTTTGCCTTTCATTGTATATGTTCACCCCATTAAAGGCAGTGTGCAGCTGGGTGCTCAGAGGAATTATCTAACAGCTTCCTTAGTATCTATTCCTTTGAGCATTTTGTCTCTTGTACATTCAACAAGAGTGCAAGCTTCAGAAAGAACCACCTGCAGCCCAACAATCACTGAGGAAAAGAAGGGGATTGGGGCTTATCTACTTAAAATGAATTAAGGGCTCATTTTTTTTCTGTTGTTTTGCGTTTTATCTAATACGGATGATACATTTTTCACTGATACAAATATTCACTGTATGATAAGCTAGTTTAAAAATCCTTATGTGTGCAGGTGTACATACAAACATCCATAAGATTAAAAACATGGACTCCTCAAGACCTATAAAAATATAAAGACCTGACAATCTAATGAGGAAAAAAACGCAATTTAAAGGAAAAAATAAACAGCAAAAGAGTGTGAGTGAAGGTTAAAGGGCATACAACCGATAATGTAGAGAAGTATTTTTAATAAACACTTCATCATTTAAACAGTGTTTATCCACAGACAGCATCTTGTTAATGTGACATCTCGTTAAAAAACAAAAAAAAATGTATTATTATAAGGAAAATAGGACAGGACATCTCATTATTACTAGAAAACATTACATTATTAAGAGGAAATTTGTCTAGCGCGGTCACTAGCGGTCATTTTGATAATAGCCGAGTTGATCCATGAATATGAATATATGACCTATGAAAGACCTATGAAAATATACCACCCCTTGAAAGATGCCATTGTAACAAAATAAATAGACATATACTGCACACACACACACACACACACAACAAATATATAGTACTTTCTGCAGTACAAGATTTTTAGGCATATGTTTGCTGATATCTGTACTAATAATAATAATAATACATTCACTTAGCATGAATGATCCCAGGTATAAATCTTTGACATATTCCACAAATATTAACATATATTTATTTCTAACACACATTTATACTATGTCTGATCATGCCAGTTGTATTTGATCATTATTAGGACACACAACAATAAAATAGGCTAACGTAATTGTAATGCGAATCTAACAACAGTATCTGTGCTAAGAATTATGCAACAGCCCTGCAAAAGTGTTGCTTTGCTCATCTATTTTATAGAATTTTCCATATGAACTCAATGAATGTGACATCCAGCAGTCTTGTGGCAGCACTTGGTCCTATAGACAGCTGTTCTTCTGTCAGTTTGGCTCTCATGCAGTAGAGGCCCTTAGGAATGTAGAACCTGTAAAGACACAGCCTTGCTCTCTATGGCCTGAGGTCTGGGCATGATCTAACAGCACATTGTACTCTGTCTGCAGATAGAGTTGTACGTGAGACAAAAGAGGAAATCCGCAGTCAAACAGGAAGAAGGTAGATTTATAAGCATTTTCATGATTGAAATGAGAAATGCAAATTACCTTCATACCTACATACAGTTGGCATATCATTGTCAAAATGAGTCACCATAAAAGACACCGCACATCATATACTATGTGAACACCAAGCACAGCGTTACTAACAGCATGTGGAAGGAAAATCAGTGTGACAGTGTTTGCCTGGAAAACCCTGAGCCTGAATGATAAACTCTGACTGGATTGCGAAAAAAAAACACCCTCGCCTGCATTTGCGTAATCGTCTCTGTGACTGCGGCATCTCAAGATATACTGAGTAAAGCTTCCTAAGTGTGCTCAACAATGTCTGCCGAGGGTCCAAAGGGGACCATGTGGGTCCCTTGTTTTAAAACAAGAAAAAACTTGAGCAGTGGTGAAAAGTTACAAATCCCAGTATTCTAATAAGCACCGAAATACATTTTGTCCCATAAAAAATGCACTCAATTTATGAATCCATTTAAAGTCAATGCAATAAACATTACATAAGTAAAATCATTTTTTCTACTTTTGTGGTAATAATACGCTTCATCAACTACTCAAATACTCATCATCTACTACCAGAGTTGCCACTGGACATTTCTGCTACTAACTGCCATAGTAAGAAAGTTTATCAGTGAGTGGCTCAACTAGCATTAAGCGTAATATCAAAAAAGATGGAAGAGAAGCAGTGTGTGCTCTTTGCCATGGATCACATGAGCGCTACTGTCCTCACTCCCACTGGTAAATAGTTTCCAAGTCTCGTGCCATATTGGCATGAAATTCAACTTTTGTCATTTTTTTTTCCACATCTAGTCCTCAATGGCTGTGGCCAGCGCTCACTGAATTGGTTCTGGATGCTACTAATCAGTGTATATGTTTAGCAGTCCTCAGGAAATCTGTTGTTGCTATTAACCACATCCTGTTTTCAGGGGATAAGTCCAGTTGCACAACACATCCCTTTATCCCTTTATCCCAAGATAATGTCTCCCATTATCTTGGGGGAAAAAAAAGACATTTCAACACATATGGCAAACAATTGTTACTCTGCTGCACAAATCTAGTTTTATATATATATATATATATATATATATATATATATATATATACACACATATATATATATATATATATATATATATATATATATATATATATATATATATATATATATATATATATATATATATATATATATATATATATATATATAAATATATATATATACACATTTGGGAAAAATTAAGATCATACTTGTTCAAATTTGCCAAGAAAGTTTAGTGATTCTTGTGGCAGTCAAGTTTCAAAACAGCCACATGCCACTTTCATAACAAACTTGTTGCTAGAAGAGTTACAACAAAGAAGGCCTTCCGGTCTGCACTTCAGTGCACACAGTTCCTGAACTTGAACTAACATACCACCAACAGTATTGTGTCTCTCCATCAGAGTAGATAATAAAGGCTCTGTATAATATATTGAAAAAGCACCGATTCTTTGTGGATTTGGGGTTTTGTGGCTGGTGGTTCTGTGAACTTGCTCTGAGAAAAAGCTACACTTGAGCTCGTCTGTGCAGACCCTTAAGTAAAAATTCAGGACATCTTTATAGGTATCAGTGTAAAAGTAAGACAAATCTCATCACCTGTTATTTCATACCGGTATTAATAAAAGCTTAGACGGAGAAGATATTCCCTTAGTTGAACATCATGTTGGAAAAAATTAAACAAATAAAAGGAGACAAATGGGGGCAATAAATAATAACAAAAAAAATCCCACCAAGCTTAATATGCCTATATCCAGTATAGCAACATAACATAAAATAAATCATTAAATACAGGAGGTATAACGATAAAGTGTATTTTATCCAGAATGGAAAATGTATTAAAAAGCAAATGTAAAAAGATTTTAAACATGACAATTATAATGAAGTGTATAAAAAACAAACAAAAAAGGGGTTAAAGAAAAGATCTTAATAAACACTTGTCTGGTGGAGGATATGTGATGACGTGGCTGTTCTTTTTAAAAGCCCTGGAAATGTTAGAAGGATACAAGGGGTCACGGACTGCATGAAGTAAAAGGTGATTTTAGATGAAGATCTGGTTGCCTCTACTAAGAAGTAGCAAGTGGGTCATGGTTCAATGACCACAGAATCATGCTATTGACCCTGCCATTCCAGTCCCGAGAACTAAACCTGGCTGAACCCCACCCACAAGACAAAACTCTGGAGAGTCTGTGGCTTAGAGAGAAAAATTATGGGGATGTGGTCACACATATGGAACCTGTCTGATATGCACGTTATCATTACTGCAGGTAAAAAGTTACGAGGTACAAGCCAGCTGCAATTGCTAGCATTCAAGTGTATAGTTTTGGTGTAATTGGTTGTTAAAGTCAGAAATGGCATTAAGCAGACACCCTTATCCAGAGAGACTTACTTTTTTAACTTTATACAACTGAGCAATTGAGGGTTAAGGGCCTTGCTCAGGGGCCCAGCAGTGGCAGCTTGGTGGACCTGGAATTCGATGTTTCTATGATGATGAATTATCAAACGTGTCGCTTTTTCTATGGGCTGGCTAAACAAAACTACAAGAGAGGTGATGCAGGTTTCTCCACACACAAGCATCATATTGTGTGTGAAAGCAGCAGATATCTCTACTGAAATGAAGCATTAAGTGAAGCTGCAATTGGACACTGCCTTTTGTAAACTCTAATATTAGGCATCAAGTGGAAGGATTTTATTCTAATAATGACTGGTCTCACACACAAACAACAATACTGTGCATCAGGAAATTAATACACAACCTTAAATAATACTGATTTATGGATTATAAGAAAGGGAAAAAGCACTCCCTTCAAAACATCAAGATATCTTTCAATTTTTACTAAAATAGTGAAAAATCCCTAGAGAGTTTGTGCTCTCCGTTCACAAACCCACGAGGACTTCTCTAAAAGCTACACTACTTCTAAAGAGGAGCTCCACATCTGATAATGACAAGAAATGAAAAAGTGCATTGTCTTCTAAGACCTCTTCAAGTCATTCTGCCAAGTCCAGATGCACTGCTCCTCATGCACACTATTTTTTTTTTTTATCCCTTAGGACAAATTGTCATTAATAAAATCGTCTACAACAAACAGAAAAGTCTTTATATGCTCTGCCCCACTGACTGGGACAAGGAATATTATGTCTTATTTAAATAATTGTATATAATATTTGTTATTAACCAAAGTGCTGGCTCATTGCTGTGTTGGAATTTATCTCTTTTTTTTTAACTTTAAAATTATATGTCTAGAACGTTTCCATTGCTTCGTGAAGTGCATTGGAATTTAAACATAATACACTAAATGAAACAATAAGCAGTTGCGATTTAGGGTTAATTTCGTCTATTTCTGGAGGCACATTTTACTTGTTCTGGTCACTTAACCTAGTGGTTTGTATATGATTATAGAACAATGAGTCTTACATTTTATCCATTTAGAGTTACCTTTAGTGTTGTGAAACAAGCAAGTTCCCATTATCATGTAGATTACAGCAGCTATAAACTGTGTACAGTAAAAGACAGCAGACTGACAAGTTACCAAGAAACACAAAAAACCCTTCACCCTGAACACTTTCGTTTAGTGAAAAACTTAAAGCAGTTACAACACTTCATCTATCAATATTAATCATCAACTTATAAAAAATCTTCACAAAGTTCCTGTTAGAACAAGAACGTTCATATAAACCATCGATTTGCCGTGCAGATGTCACTACTGTTTGAGTTGCTGTGTCCTCAGATATAGATACCTGATGAGTATTTTATTTATATCACCAAACTCCAATAAAAAATAAAATACATGAAGTGTACAGAAGTGTAGCACAGCAACTAATGCCAGAATAAATATCGGGTGTCAGTATAATATCGAAAATGGGGCACATGGTATCTGCAAGTCGTGACCTACTTGTGCTTATGCTTGTGTGACCTTGTGTGTGAGAGCAAACACTGTGGAAGAACTAAGCATAGTTTTACAACAAAACAACTACAACTCAAACAAAAAATTAAAACGGAATAACTATAATGTCAGCAACAGACACTTTATATACATATAACACGATATAGCTCAAACTATATATATTCCACCGAGAATATTAGCCAGCTAGCACCGAGAGGGAAGGGGGCGTGGCTTATTGCAGAAGTTAGTAACCAAGTTAGCAACCAAGTTAGCTAATGATGGCTACCAGTGTTGAAGGTTAGTTTGTGTAAGAGTTGCAACACCTAGCAGACATAACCAGAAATTAATTAAAGCTTAAAAAATTAAGCATTGTTTGTATGAACGTCTGGCCAACTTAAACTTTATAACCTTTTTCCTGCCGAAGTTAAAGATATCCAGTAATAAAAATCGGCATGTTTAAAATAAATAACGGACTATTAAGGGCACGACTAGCAGTCACTTACTTATCTGACAGAAATATCGAATGTTAGATACCTGCTAGCTACCTCGAAAAATGTGATTTCTGATCGACTGATGGAAGCTAATCGCTAACTCACCTTCACACAGTCGATAGGGAACATGAGGCAGTGCTCCATGATCCCCGCCACGGCCCCTGCGAACATGTAGGTGCTGGTTGAAGCTCCTTGAGGCAAACCTTCGTAGTCCGGTTCCGATATCTCGGTCACCTCCTGAGACCCATGCAGCTGCACTGTGTTTATTTCCGACTCGCCTCCTATTCGCGGTGACAGAGTGCCCATTATGCCCTCGGACAGAGCCCAGATCCTGCCACCCAGCCAGCGCACTTCTGCCCCAGCGGAAGCTCCTGCAACCGCGCCATCTCCACCGGATGGCTCCGCGCTCATCCGCCTCCTGCGAACCAAACCATCAGCTTCCATTTGCAACCAGACACACAGTCCTCTGGTTAACAAAGTGTTTGCTGGGATTATTCTAAAAACATCAGATGGCTTTATTCGCTCTGTCCAGATGTTTACACTCCAGACAGGTCCATAGATAGGCTGGAAAGGGCAAACTGTGACCCACGCTTGGGGAAGTGCGTAGCGCGGGATGACAGGACGTGCAGGCCGCGGGCGGAAGTGCCACTGCCCAGCTACGATTCTGCTCTATGATTGGATTAAAACGCTGTCAATCAAAATATGCCAAAGACTGCCGTGTTACAGACAAACCAAACATACATATAACAATTTTGTTATTGAAGATAAGTATCACATCCAGGAGGGCTTTTTTTTGGATGTACACATTAACTAAAGAAATTGTAAAGTAGCCTATGCTGTTAATTAAAAAAAACACTAACAAGACCAAAAAATACATTTGAATATTTTACATGTTAAATATAATATCAATATCTCAGTAATTAGATATTGATTTTTTAAAGTAATTAATTAAAAAGGGGGGCACGGTGGCTTAGTGGTTAGCACGTTCGCCTCACACCTCCAGGGTCGGGGTTCGATTCCCGCCTCCACCTTGTGTGTGTGGAGTTTGCATGTTCTCCCCGTGCCTTGGGGGTTTCCTCCGGGTACTCCGGTTTCCTCCCCCGGTCCAAAGACATGCATGGTAGGTTGATTGGCATCTCTGGAAAATTGTCCCTAGTGTGTGAGTGTGTGTGTGTGCCCTGCGATGGGTTGGCACTCCGTCCAGGGTGTATCCTGCCTTGATGCCCGATGACGCCTGAGATAGGCACAGGCTCCCCGTGACCCGAGGTAGTTCGGATAAGCGGTAGAAGATGAATGAATGAATGAATTAATTAAAAAAATCTATATCTAATATTAATTAATTCACAGCATACAAACAAAGAGTTTTGCGTAAACAATGCAGAATCTGGCTATATAAGGATCACTGACTCATTGACTATAAACAAAGTAACAAGAACAAGGAATTATTTGAAATAGCAAAACGTTTCTGTCTTTTCTTTTATTCATACAGGAGTGAAAACAGCCTAATTTTCTAATTGTGACCTCAAACAAAGCAAAAAAGAAGCAGTGGTATTGAATAGTTGGGAAATAGAATCAGAATCAGAATCAGGTTTATTGGCCAAGTGTGTTGACACACACAAGGAATTTGGTTCCACCTGTTTGTGACTCTCAAAAGTACAGACATAAATAACACTATACTATACAAGACAAGATAATACAGACTATACAAGACAATGCAGATGTGACACAATAGACTGATAATATATTACTGATCAGTTATGTACATAAAGTGTGAAGTGAAATGGTTGTGCAAATAACAATATTGTGCAATATTATGCTTTTGTACAATATGCAGCAGCAGTAGTGTGTGTAACGTACTGTATACGGATGATGTGATGACTGACAGTTGTGATAATGCAGTACTTATATGAAGCAGGGAATATAATTATGATGAGTTGTTGATCAGGGTGATTGCATGGGGACAGAAACTGTTCCTGTGACTGTCAGTATTGGTAAACAAAGTTCTGTAGCGCCTGCCAGAAGGGAGGAGCTGAAAGAGGTTGTGTCCAGGGTGGGAACCATCAGTAGTGATTTTTCCTGCCTGGTTTCTGGTTCTTGTATCGTCCTTGGGGATGGGCAGGATAGCACCAATTATTTTTTCTGCTGTTTTTACTGTGTGTTGCAGTCTGTTCCTGTCCTGTTTTGTTGCTGCACCAAACCAGATGGTGATGGATGTGCACAGGACAGATTCAATGATTGCAGTGTAGAACAGCATCAAAAGCTCCTGTGGAAGACCATACTTCCTTAATTGATGTAGAAAGTACATCTGCTGGGCCTTTTTAATGATGGAGTTTATGTTTCACTCCCGTTTCAGGTCTTGGGAAATGGTAGTGCTCAGAAACTTGAAGGACTCCACAGATGACACCGGGCTGTTGGATATAGTGAGGGGAGGAGTGTTGGGTTTTTTTTTCTTAAAATTCACTATCATATCCACAGTTTTAAGGGTGTTTAGGGCTAGGCTGTTCTGACTGCACCATAGCACCAGCCGCTTCACCTCCTGCCAGTATGCAGACTCGTCACCATCTTGGATGAGACATAGTATCATCTGCAAATTTCAGGAGTTTAACAGTTTGGTCACTTGAAGTGCAGTCATTAGTATAGAGGGAGAATAGCAGTGGGGAGAGGACACATCCCTGAGGAGTGCCAGTGCTGAGTGTCCGAATACTGGAGGTAACACCTCCCAGTCTCACCTGTTGTTTCCTGCCTGTCAGAAAGCTGGTGATCCACTGACAGATGGAAGGGGGTATGGTGAGCCTTAGGAGTTTGGAATGGAGAACCTATTGTATTAAAAGCCGAACTGAAGTCGACAAAGAGAATCCGGGCGTATGTCCCTGGGCAGTCCAGGTGTTGCAGAGTGTAATGGGGATCCAGCATCCATTCTGTTACAGTCTTTAAGTGGGCCAAAACCAGTTGTTCAAATGCTCTACAGGTAGGCTGTGAGTTAGAAGAGAAGGAGAGATTCTGGAATGAGTTAGATGAGGTGATGAAGAGTATTCCCAGAAGGTAGAGAGTAGTGATTGGAGCAGATGTCAACAGGCATGTTGGTGAGGAGAACAGAGGTATGAGGAGGTGATGGGCAGGTTTGGTGTTAAGGAAATGAACATAGAAGGACAGATGGTGGTAGAATTTGCTAAGTGGATGGAAATGGCGGTAGTTAACACTTATTTCCAGAAGAGAGAGGAACATAAAATATACGAGTGGAGGTAGGAGTATGCAGGTAGATTAAAATCTATGTAGACGAGGCAATCTGAGAGAGATTAGTGACTGCAAAGTGGTGCTAGGAGAGAGTGTAGCCAGACAGCATCCAATGTTGATTTGTAAGATGTCTCTGGTGGTCTGGAAGAAGAGGAGAGGAAAGACAGAAAAGAAGACCAAGTGGTGGAAGTTAAAAAAGAACAAATGTGAGGAATTTAGACAGAAGCTGAGAAAGGTTTGGGTGGTCAGAAAAAGCTTCCAGATGACTGGGAAACTACAGCATGTGCCAAAGGCCAAACAGGTCCAATATGATGAGTTGTATTCCAGGTTAGACATGAGGGAAGGCGAGAAGGACCTGAATAGATTAGCGAGACAGAGAGATAGAGATGGGAAGGATGTGCAACAGATAAGGGTGATTAAAAATAGAGATGAAAAGGTACAAACAGGTGAGGAGAGTGTGCAGAGAAGATGGAAGGAATATTTTAAGGAGCTGATAAATGAGGAAAATGAGAGGCAATGTCCGGAAGAAGAGGTAAATATTGTAGAGCAGAAAATAACAAAGATTAGAAAGGATAAGGCGAGGAAGGCTCTGAAGCGAATCAAAAGTGGAAAGCTGTTGGTCCAGATGAAATGGAGTTTCTATCTAGATTGTTCAGCAGGATTTTAGTGAGTGAGAAGATCTAGTGCCAATCTTTAGGAACAAGGGTGATGTGCAGAGTTGTAGCAACTACAGAGGTACAGTATAAAGCTGATGAGCCACACATGAAGCTATGGGAAAGAGTAGTGGAAACTAGGCTTAGAAAGGAAGTGGATATATAGATATATAAATATATACTGTAGATAGAGCACTACTGATGCAGTTTTTGCTCTAAGAATGTTAATAGAGAAGTACAGAGATGGTCAAAAGGAGCTGCTCTGGTTCTTGTGGATTTAGAGAAAGCGTATTACAGGGTGACGAGAGAGATATGGTACTGTATGGGGATATCAGGAGTGGCAGAGAAGTACGTCAGAGTAGTTCAGTATATGTATGAGAGGAGTATGACAGCAGTGAGATGTGCTGTAGGTCAGACAGAGGAGTTCAAGTTAGAGGTGAGGCTGCATCATGGATCAGCTTTGAGTCCCTTCTGGTATGCTACAGTGATGGACAGGTTGACAGATGAAGCCAGACTGGAATCGCCGTGGACAGTGTTTATGAATGACATTGTGATCTATAGTGAAAGTAGAGAGCAGGTGGAGGAACACTTGGAAAGGTGGATGTCTGCTTTGGAAAGAAGAGGACTGAAAGTCAGTTGTAGTAAGAGAGAATAAATGTGTTTAAATGCTAAAAGTATAATGAAAATATCATTAGCAGAAAAACTTTTGCTCAAGACATACAGGTCTCGGCTCATGATAATGTCACCATATTGTATGTCTATATTAGCCAACATCTCACTTCTTTGCCCAAAGTTTTCACTAGATTGAGTATCATATACAACAAGGCACATAAATTTGTATTTACATCACCTGCTATGAACGGCAGGCATGTATGATATCTGTAACAAAGGAAATCCTGTAAAAACCAGTGGAACATAAGCAAGTCACATACAGTCTATCACAGCACAGCTGCAACTCTTCAGAGACTTGCATAAGTATGAGTGACTCTTTCCACTGAAGCAGAATGTAGCAGTTTGCGGTTGTTTTATGCAATTTAGCTGCAAAATTTGCAAAAATGGTACAAACTTTGCTATGGGAACTCCACTGTATTAAAAGCTAAAGATAATCCAGAATTCTTCTTCTTCTTCTTCTTCTTCTTCTTCTTCTTAGTAGAAGAATTCATCAATGCATGTGTCCCCGCTGGGAAATAGACCGTCAAGAAGTGCTCTCCATGATCCTGATCCTGGACCAGTTGCTCCAGCTGTCTGTTGGTATGGCTGACCCCTGTTCCTTTTATCACTGTGGGTTCCAGCTGAGCATTTGCCTTGGGGTGGGTGTGGCAAATCCATATTCAGCATCTCTGGTGAATATCACCCTCTACAGGCTGCTCTTGCGTTCATAGCCATAATACTTATCTGTTGATTGTGTCAGTCCAGCAAATCCAGAGAATCCAATGGAGGCATCTGTTAGTCAAGTCAAGTCAAGTCAAGTCAAGTCAAACAAGAAGATTTTATTGTCATTTCAACCATATATAGCTGTTGCAGTACACAGTGAAATGAAACAACGTCTCTCAAGGACCATGGTGCTACATAAAACAAAGACAAAGCTAAGGACTTAGTAAGTAGTCCTAGCCACATAAAGTGCATCTATGCAACCTGGTGCAAACAGTGCAAGACAAAAGACAAATAAGACAAACAAGATAGTACAGGACAAATGACAGTGCAAACAAAAACTACAAGACAATACACAAAAGACAATGCACAAAGGACAATACACAAAAACAGCTCCGACCAGTGTAAATACTGTATGTTCAAGCAATATTGTGTGTGCAGAAATACTGGGATGAACACATTAGTATTATAGCAGCAGTTACATGTTACTACATGTTAATACATATTGTAAGTATTGTGCAAAACAGCAATCGAATGAAATGTGAGACAGCATGTGCAAAGAGCAAAAACAGTGTGCAAAACAGCATGTAAACAGTTTGATATGATGGTGCTGTAGACATGGATGTAAACTGGAAGAATATGTATTTGGTGTGGGTCATTGCAGTCCATACAATTGATTGTGGATGTGTGTGTGTGTGTGTGTGTGTGTGTGTGTGTGAGTGAGTGTGTGTGTGTGTTGTGCTCGGTACAGTTCAGTTTGATAGACAAGGAGTCTGATAGCTTGTGGAAAGAAACTGTTACACAGTCTGATCATGAGGGCCCGAATGCTTCGGTACCTTTTTCCAGATGGCAGGAGGGTGAAGAGTGTGTGAGGGGTGTGTGGGGTCATCCACAATGCTTTTGGCCTTGCTGATGAAGCATGTTGTGTAAATGTCCATGATAGAGGGAAGAGAGACTCCAGTGATCTTCTCAGCTGATAAAACATTAGTACAAATAACTGGGAATATATATATATATATATATATATATATATATATATATATATATATATATATATATATATATATATATATATATATAGAAAATGACCAAAATAAAAACAATATCAGCAGAAGTGTATTGCATGGTTGAGAAAAACTGTTTAGAAAACTGCAGTCTGATACAAACTTCTTGTCTGTGTTTACTTGGGCCTCCTCTCAGTCATTACAAAGCCATGCCATTAACACCCTCCCATTTCAGTCTTTTTCCTGTTACCATTGATCCAGTTACCTTTACTCTGAGCTAAAAAAAAAAAAAATACATCAATATGCTGTGCTCTCAAAGAAACAATGGCATTTATTGTAGTAAAACTAAATTTCACATTTCCATGGAGGTTTCCATATTTTGGAGAAAGGGATAAAATTGAAAGCAAAATTAGCATCTACAAGTATATAAACTCGGTATGTTTAAATGGCAGACTTTATGTAATGACTCAGGATAATGGAGTTCAGCTGAAAAATTTAGGGAAGAACAGTGTAAAGAAAACCAGAAAAATGGAGCAATTCTATATAGTTTATTGTTTATAGTTTAGTTTATTGTTTAGTGTTATAACATGGCTATTAAGAAATTGAATGGCCTAGGGGCAAAGCCACATGTCAGGCTAAAATGATAAAACTGTGTTCTATGCTTAGACTATAATTTGCTCCAGATACGGTAACTATAATGGTGTGTCATAAATTGTCAACTTGAGGAGAGAGATGTATTGTTAATCCTTACATTTTAGGAAAGTAGGAAAGCACTGAAGGAAAGTACTATCACTCTAATATAAACTAGCCTCTAGTCAGTATTCACTGCTTACATTTGGCAAGTATTTTCTGATCTACTTGTGAGGCAGATATAAATCTTCCCTTATGTGGCACAACAAACTTGAAGTATTTTTTAAATCTTTTTCTAAACAGCAAAGTAATAAGCAGCCTGCATCACCCTTGAAAGTGATTCCACTACAGTCCTTGATGCTGCCACTGACCTTGCTAACACTAAGTGATGTCTAAATGGACTCTGGAGGATGGAGCTTTGTGTGTACGTGTAGGAATGGGTGTAAAATACTAGCGCAAATCTACTTAGCTGTTGTACTTAACTGTTACTAAACTTTTTACTTCTTACATTTGTATTTAATCCTTCAAAGTACTTGTAATGATTCATGAAGGTCTTATCTAGTCAGTAATTACTGTATATGCTATACATCAATTGAATGGACTCCTCTGCATTTTATTACATTTCAGTTTAAAGAATCCAATCGATGTTAGTCAGTTTATAGAGAATCAGAGCAATGCATCTGAAGTAAACTCCTCATGCTACACAATTTAGTTATTATTATGTGAATAACAGGTTATACTAGCATCAACTCCATTAGTTAAGTAATTTTCTAGTTAATGGTATATACTGGATAGTTACAGGATACTTTGCAGTGTTGCTTATAACTGTGTTACTTCAGTTTTTTTTCTTTCAGCTGCTCCCTGTTCGGGGGTCACCACAGCGGATCATGTGGTCCGCACATTAGATTTGCCACAGGTTTTACGCTGTATGGCCTTCCTGACACAACCCTTCCATTTTTTCTGGGCTTGGGACCGGCACTGAGTTAACTCTTCAGTGGCCATGGCAAAGAGAGCAGGCTCGGGACAAGGAGGCCATTTTAGAAAAGAAATACATTTCTTAAAAAAAATAATAATAATAAATCATCCATAAGCTATCAGAACCCGGACCCTTTTGACAATGACCACGTAATATCAACGCCATATTGTCTTCATAGTAGCTTGTCACAGAACAGATTTGATCAAACTACCAAAACACAACAATATTTAAATCAGCATAGGCTATATGTGATTTATTATGTCTTTATAAATAAATGTCAGTGTTCTGAGGGTTGAGTCAGGGTTGAAAAATATTTGCTTGTCCTTGTATATAAAATTAGACATATGATTAAAAACAGCCAAAAACAACTGAAGTAAACAAACAAAAAAAAAACAGGTATGCAATGTGGAAATGGTATAAAATACGGGAACATAAACAATGCATGTGGACATAACAAAGGATTTTACCAAAACCAAAATATAGCCACAGGTTAATCACTGGATGGAAAATTTACCATTATTTTGCATTATAATACTCACACTCATTCCCAGCTCTGATTACACACTGAACAGGTATTAAGGAGTTCTTATAAGATCACTAACTTGATGCTGATCACCAGTAGCCTAAAAATCCATAATTAGTGTTTCTTCTCTGATGTTTTTTTGCTGGAAATGATCTGAGTTGCTCAATAAAGAGCTACACTAATCCAGTTTGAAGTGGGGTCATTTTCAAATGATGTACGTTTTGATTTACTCTTGCTGTTAAAGCTGGAGTGTTGAATTTCTGCCGACCAAGGGAATGAAGTGTTAATTTTTGCTTACAAGAAGAAAATTTCCCAGACTTGATCTAATTAATGTTGATTATGTGTTGGCCAGATGCATTTGTTTAAGGAAAGCTAAGCTAGGAGTTATGAAAGGTGATCTTTCTTCCATGTCCATAATTCCCTTAGTATGTACACTGATAGAGGTGTTGCGAAACTCAATATGGTTAATTGAGGTCCGCTTCATTCCTCTCCTTGGGAGCATTAGAATCAATATAAGAAAACTGGAGTTATTTTTCACAGCATAAGCAAAACAAGTGGAAGTTAAGGGATATTGTATTCTGTTTCAGAGCAATTTACATGATGTAGATTAAAGCCAAACTTAATTGACTTACTCCTCTCCAACCACCACTTCCAATGTTTGATTATTTACTGTTACTTGAGTGAAATGATGCAAACCACTAATATCCTGTGTATTAAGGTGCTGCTTCTAAAAGCTGTATACAGTCACATACGTATGGCTTTGATACATTACCTCTTATCTTATTTAACACAGACGTAAAAGCACTTATGGACTCTTACGGATGGCTCTTCAGTCAAGATGATTTCCGTTAGCAGAGTGGACCCTCTCACAAGCTCTTCTCATGGAATATATTGGAAGTCATTACGACACTATTTCACTTTCTTCTGATGCAACAAGAAGTTATTAATGTGATTTATTTTGAAATGAAGTATGAGCCATTCATAGTCATTCTAGCAACATCTCAGACATCATGTCATTAAGATACCATATGACAACTGTTCAACAACATAAACAACAACAACAACAATAATAATAATAATAATAATACATTGCTATATTACTTTATCCATAAAATTTAGTAAATAGAACTAAATAGACGAATGAAAAAGGGATAAAAAAAATTATATTTTGCATTTTGCATCCTTTGAATATTTAAGGAGGAGCTGATATTCTTATAATAAAGTCTGAAATTATGAATATGAACAAATGAAAATATGAACGAATGGTTAGTTTATCACGAACTAATGGTGAATAAATGTATTAACTAATCAGGATGTAATAATGTAACACCTTTAGTAACAATAAAGCCATGATGAATGATGTGCCCTTATTGAAGTGTTACCGTTATTACGTCTTACGAGTGGTAATAACGCGTCCCAAGAGACATGCATTGAAGTATAATGTTTTTCCACCATCTGCTGTACGGATTTGGAATAACATGATTACTCGCCTCTTTATGTTTTTTTTTTTTTTATATATACACACAGAGCTGCCCCCTAGTGGACACACAGCACAACGACACATCGGCATTCAGTAATAATTCATTTATCTGGATACATTAAAGTAGAAATAGTAGACTCGAACTCGGACTCAATGAACTCGGACTTGTCACGCACTCGGGTGAATTTGTACTCGGACTTGACACGGACTTGAACATTTTGGACTCGGAAAATATTCCGAGTACAGTCGAGTCCGGGTAATGTGTAACAATAAAACCAGCATAAAATTGAGATGAGAAGTTAATTAATGTCTCCCCGTTTGTCATTTTACTGCACCACACCGGCAGGCAGCAGTAGCATCATCTTATGCTTGCAGACGAAACACACACATCACTCGCTGGATATCAATGTGTGGCTAGGACGATGTCTTCAAAGTCAGCAATAATTTGTTTTGCTTACGAAAATCATAAAGAATTTATTTGCAAGAAGCACTCTGCGGATTGCAAATTTTGCAAAACAACTCTTACTGATGTTTCTGGCACGACTTCAAATTTCTACCGACATGTTCAGAGAAAACAGAAAGAAAGGTAAGTTGCTTATTATAACTTTTATACCAATTTAAATCCAAATAACATTGTTAGGGCTGTGCGATATGACGCTATATATATATATTGGGTCTGTGTGTGCGCGCGGGCGCGCCAACTTAAATCATGCAGACAGAAATGAGGCCGCCTCAATGTGCATCATCAGTGATGAATTATCTAATGGTTTTACACTTGCACGGTAAAATAAATTCACACACATCATGTAAAAATGTAAGTTTGGCCGAGTATTCATGTAAACAGTCGGTTATGTACATTGGTAAGATGTCTTAAGTGAATGTAAACAAACAGTTGGGAAAAATAGTCATATCAGTCAAATAAATCTGTTGCCGTAATGTTAACAAAATCACTCACTCACTCTACTGATAACTAACTTTATTAAATGTAATGAGAATCAATGTGCATGTCATACAGTGAAGTCGGTTTTATTTTACATTTAATTGCTTTATTTAATTCCAGTAGTATTTATTCTTACTTGAATACTACTTGGACCTACTTGAGAAAACAATTATCGTGAAATAAGATTTTAGTATCGCCCACCCCTAAACATTAGCATTTGGTGATTCCAGTCTTTAATTTTACAAAATGTTAAATGTAATTCTTAATGTGGGAAATAATATAAACCCTGCTGATTGAGATTTGTTTTTTACATTTTAGTAAGGAAATTAACACATCACCACAGAAATGCAGGGACTGTAAATATAGTCCTTTTAAATATAAAATGATTTGCTCTTAATGTAATGTAATTATTTTCTATCAATTACTTAATGTGATCTGAATTGCAATAACTAGTAAAATAGCTTAAACAAGACTTTGCAAAAAAAATGTTTTAGGCACATTAGACAAATTTTTGCATGTTGTTGTTTTGCATGTACTGTACCTCTTATTCTGGGAAAAAAAGGAGAAAATTTTAACAATACTTGCTAATTCAAAAACAGATGGTACATGCAAAACAACAACATGCAAAAATTTGTCTAATGTGCCTAAAACTTTTTTTTTGCAAAGTTTTGTTTAAGCTATTTTACTAGTTATTGGAATACAACAAGAAATTCATAATGCCATCATTAAGGATCTCCTCATTGGCTGCACTTTACCTCTGTCAGTTGTTGAAAATCAGCATTTCAGGCATTTCTTGAAAGTAATGGACAACAAATACACTCCCATTGCAAGAAAAACAATCACTGAAAAACACATTGCTTTGTTGGTTGATCAGGTGAAAGATTCAATTAAAAGGAAGCTCCAGACCCAATCATCTGTGTCCATAACTGCTGACATATGGTCTGATCGAACCATGCGGTCCTTCTTCGGTTTTACAGCCCATGGATTTAACCAAGATGGAAATCAGCTGGAGTCCTTTCTTTTAGACTTCACACAAGTACTACATTTAAAGAACGATTTGAGGCTACATTTGGGACAGATAGATCAATTCCTGCAGCTACATCCACACGCTGGAACAGTACATTCAAGCAGCTACAGGCCCTTACAGCACTTGACCATAGGGATCTCACACAAATTTGCAGTTCAGACTTTCAACATGTTCTTTTTTCAGTTCGTGAATGGAATCAACTGAAGGATTTAGGTTCTGTTCTCTTTCCTTTTGCGGAAGCAACAGACCTTACAGAGGGTGAGAAAATGGTCACTATTAGTATGGTGGTCCCCACTGTACTTGATTTAAACACTCATCTGCTCCAAATATCAGAGTCACGAAGTCATTGCCGGCCACTAGCCACAGCCCTTCGGCAATCACTTTTAAAGGGATTCTCTGGGATCTTTGTGAGAACCAAAATGGTTGAGCAAAATGGGAAAGAGGACCAGTTCAACCATAATGTCCATTTCTTGGCAACAATGCTTGATCCTCAGTTTGGCCTGAACTGGGTTGATCTAGATGTAACCAACAATGAGAGTCCAGATTCGGTGAAGAAATTCAGAGAGGATCTGAAAAGAACACTTATACTGTAGTAATTCATTTTATTTGCTTTAATAACCTAAAAATGATTTGTCTGCATTTTATTCTGAAGCAAACTTCTTATTTGTCTACTATATACTCTGTATATTGCAGAGCATAAAAATATGCAGTAGGCATACAATAATGGTCCTTAGGTCCCTAAATCCAAATGCATTTTAACGTATGTTATTTGTGCATGTTTCGTATTTTTCAGATACTTTGACTGCAGAAGTTGAGGCCACAGCAGATGGAGACATGCTGCATTCTGGAGGTGATGCTGATGAAACCTCAGATTCTCCTACTGGCAAATGCCCACGACTTCTAGCTCGCTATCGAGCCCACAAGCACGTGAGCCACTCAGCTAAGGATGCATGCATTTCAGCTCAGATACACAAGTACTTTGATGCCATTCAAGACACAGACACAAATACAGCACTTGAATTTTGGTCGACAAACAGGGAGAGATTCCCACAGCTTTACTCTCTGGTTGTAAAAGTGCTGTCTATTCCAGCATCCTCTGCACCAGTAGAGCGTGTCTTTAGCAAAGGTGGCCTCATCATGAGACCACATCGTGCACGCTTAACTCATAAAATGGTCACAGCGCTTGTATTTTTGAATAGCAATATGGCCCTGGTTTAGTGCTTGACTGTGCACTATAGTACATTTCATGTTCGTGTTCATTACAACTCATGTTACAAGACCAGATTTGATTAAGCACCATAATAAAGCTTTAAGTTTGTTGTTATGACTAGCTGATAGATTTAAACTCTAGTCTGAGTATTTCCTCAGACTATTTAAATGTGGGGGAGAGGCATTAAATAATTGAAATGTCAGCTTTAACTGGAGGACAATATAGTGTGATACAATAATAAAACGGGTTCATTTGTATTTTCATGCACTTGTAATACAATAAAAGTTCTACATATACCCTTCTTTTCTTTGAAACCTTTTTTGATAGGAAACTAGTTCTGTTGACATAAAATAAAAATGTTCAATGGCAATGACAAGATGTAATAGTGGTATTTTTTATTACATTTTTATATTGCCATTGGTTTAATGGGTTGAAAGGTTAAAATATTAATAGAATATAAAAATTTACAATACTAATTTATAATCTTTTTTAATTTAATTACTTTCTGGACTCGGGCCGACTCGACTCGGACTCGGCCTTTAAGAACTCGGACTTGAGTCCAACTCAGGCCCTTTTGGACTCGGTCTCGGACTTGGACTTGATGTTTAAGGACTTGATCTTGACTCGTACTCGACAAAGGTGGACTCGGACCCATCTCTAAGAAATAGGTTATTATACTGTTTTATACTATTTTTATGTACACTGTGAATGGAAAATGAATGTTAATGAAACAAAAATTGCAAATGAACGAATAAATAAAAAAATAACTCTCTGCATTCCCTTTAAGTAAACTACCTTAGTACAGTTTTATGAACATTCATTCATTATTCATTCATTATCTTCTACCGCTTATCCGAACTATCTCGGGTCATGGGGAGCCTGTGCCTATCTCAGGCGTCATCGGGCATCAAGGCAGGATACACCCTGGACTGAGTGCCAACCCATCACAGGGCACACACACTCTCATTCACACACTAGGGACAATTTTCCAGAGATGCCAATCAACCTACCATGCATGTCTTTGGACCAGGGGAGGAAACCGGAGTACCCGGAGGAAACCCCCGAGGCACGGGGAGAACATGCAAACTCCACACACACAAGGTGGAGGCGGGAATCGAACCCCGACCCTGGAGGTGTGAGGCGAACATGCTAACCACTAAGACACCGTGCCCCCCTTTATGAACATGCATGCAATTTTGTCATTTATTTAAGACAAAGAACATTTTATTCCTGAATATTCAATTTACTCATAAAGAAAGTATAAATGACGTAGGTCTTATATTTCCAAAAAAACATTTAGTGCCAGGTTAGGATAAATTAGGAGTAACGGCAAATGCAGTCCAATCTGTATGTTATTTTGTTTTATATAGTAATTTCTTGCATCATACAGGAAACTTATGGAGAACTGAGTCAAAGTTTCAGCCAGTGGTGAAGACTGAGGAGCTGTGCCACTTTTATCAGTGTACAGTAATATACATCGTATCAGCCATAACATTAAAAAAGGTGAAGTTAATAACATTAATTATCTCATTACAGTTGCACCTCGAGTAATAGAATGTGGTCTGGCCTTATGAATCACATTTTGTTTTACATCAATTGGACAGATGGGTGTGTTCTTGTCCAGGTGATGCACGATGGAATGAAGGCAAGATGGTGGAAGCAGTGTGATGCTCTGGGCAATGTTCTTTTGGGAAACCTTGGGTCCTTGCATGACATACACTCCTTCAGGGTAACAGTATTGCTTAAAGGCAGTGGCCTCTTTCAGCACTATAATGCACCTTGCAATGCTTAGAAAAATGATCAGGAATGGTTTGAGGAATATAACAAAAAATTCATTGTACTCTTGATCTCCAAATTCCTCATATCTCGATCTGAACAAGTATCTGTGGTATGTACTGTAACAAGAAGTCTGATCCATAGAAGGGTCACCATACATCTTACAGGACTTAAAGGATCTGCTGTTAAGGTTTTGGCACCAGATGTCACAGAACACCTACTGAGGTCTTGATGAGTCAGAGCTGTTTTATAGTCACAAGGGGACAATAATAAGAGGTTGCTGATCGGTGTAGATATATGTGATTGAGATTTGCATTTAACCTATTAGATTGGTGTGATCAGTCTATTAACTGCGAGAACATAAACAATATAATCATTTTGATCATGTTTGGTTGTGATTTCCACAACAAACAAACAAAAAAAAAATACAATTCTGAATTTGAAAACTACTGTTAGGGGTTAATTTGCTAGTACAACTTGTGTATATACTGTATATATATAAATAGTCTGCATGCTACATTTCTAAAGCTTCAGAGCTTCAGTTTACAACCCTAGGCTACTACAACAAATGTCTTCCATCATATCCTTATCATACATGCACATTATTAGCTCAAAATGAGTTGATAGTATAGCTTACAAATAGCTTACTAAATTCTCTCTCTGCTTAGGGGGTGGAGTAAAGTGGTGTACTGTAAGTAGAGTAAATAGAGTAAGAGTACAGCCAAAGGTCGGTTTGGGAAATCTCTGGCTGTGGCGATGGCTGTAGCTCTGCGAGTTTGTCACTTTCCCACAGCAGCGCTTGGCACCGTGGGAATGGGGTGGAGGCTCAGCCACAGCACCGCGCTCAAGTCCCAATACGACGCGCTTATAATCGGTGGAGGTTAGTAATGTGCACTTCTACTGTAATGCCTGGAAACAAATGTGAGCTTCATGCACATAACTGCACACTGTGTGCGCAGCTTGGGTCCTAGACCACGTTCACTCTGTACGCTTCTTATTTATGCAACACTTTTTAAAGCAACAAACGCAGACACAGTATTTATAAATAGTGGATAGTAAACGAATATTTCAAAGAGCGGAATTTGTTGGCTAGTATTACAGTAACCCTACTGTTACTGCATGGTATCAGAGTGTATGGTTAACTTTGCATTTTCACAGCTTGTGAATCTTGGACTAAAGCCAAAGTTTTTAATAAGTTTAGTTTTATTCCAGGGTTTTTAGAAAACACAACCAAAACATGTTGGTTATACAACCCAAACTGTGTTAATGTAATTCTATTCAATGAAATGAAAATGGTGTATAGATTTGAAATAAATTCATTTAATGAACAAACCTTTTAAGAAAAAACATTCCAAAACTATTCAAACATGTCCACATTTTCATCTCAAATGAAATATGAACTAAAAGTTATTATTATTATTATTATTATTATTATTATTATTATTATTATTATTGTTGTTGTTGTTGTTGTTGTTGTTGTAAACGCAGTTTGGTGTATTTGTTTTTGTACATTTAACACCATCAAAACGACCAGTGGTGAAGGGAATCGAACCAATACACCACGGAAAACAGCAAACAATACTGTTTAGTTAGTTAACAGAGTTAACAGCATAGATATACAGTATACACTAGATGTCGCCTTGTATACGGCAGTACATTGGAACGAATGCGTCAATAGAGCCGCCATCTTGGTACAGGGGACCCCCTCCTCTTAATGCGTCAGAGTCAATGTAGGCAAAGAAATATAATCACCATAAATCGTCATGAATGCGATTTTCTAGTTTTTTTTTGGTTCGTTCCAAAGGTCAGACATGTATTTATCATTAAGTCCAGAGAAAATGTAAGGTTTTGATATTAAGATAATCTACTTTTTCAAAATATAATGCATAGTGCTAGTAGGTCTTTGAGGAGTTTGACTTTGAGGCTGAACTGCCAACCTAACTGGTGACATCCTTCCAGGGCTGTCAGCTGAGTTAACCATTAAAAAAATTGTTTAGTATCCCTGCAACAACACAACCTTACAGAGTTTCTTCCTGACACTTTTGCTCTGCAGTTGCAATGAATCTTTGAAACATGGTGTTGTCTCAACTTATGAAAGGCACAGACAACCAGTGAAATTAAGCTAAAGTGATGGTTGTCTATGCCATCTTGAGTCTCAAGTGTGATCACGAAGACCAAATATGTCCTCAGAGCCTACTTCTGCTTTCACGACTCTGTTTAATAGAGACACTTTGGAATCTACAAACAGATTCAGATTCTGATTATTTTATTTAATGCCATGTCAGCAGTCAAAGCTATTTTCATGGCAAAAATTCAATTACAAAAACACAAATATCATATAAATACAATAACAACAAAACAAATATAAACAGCAAGTCATATTATAATTTTTTTAATTAACATAAGATAAAAAAATCCAAAACCTTTTCAGGCATAATGTCATTAAATATGTCCTTAAGGGAAGTAACTTGATAAAAGAGCATTCTGCTTGTGTTAAGTCCAGGACAATCTAATAAAATATGTTTGACAGATAAGGGAATCTTACAAAACATACTGTACATAAAGTTGGGTCTTCACCTTTAAGCAAAAAAAAGCATGGGTCAATTTTTAATGTCCTTATTAAGAGCTTCGGAATCTACAAACATTGTCAGTTTTCCTAACTGTCAAAAACGTACTCGGTTACGAACGTAACCTCGGTTCCCTGAGATACGGAACGAGTACTGCGTATGGGGGAAAAGCTCCTTTTTTCCTCAATACTGAAGCCTTTTTTCAATAACGCAGTGCAACTGCACTGCCATTGGTTTAATCTGTAAACTTTTTTAAAACCAATGACGGCGCTGCGTAGCTGCGCGAGCCTGTGGCGATGCAGCGCGCCAAAGCCCGCTAAAAAGGGGCGGGGCGTATAGCTATATAAGCAGGCAAATCGCCAGAGGAAATCAGGTCATACGACTGAAGCGACGACACTGAAGCCGCAGCCTCGTGGCACGGCATATAACGCAGTACTCGTTCCGTATCTCAGGGAACCGAGGTTACGTTCGTAACCGAGTACGTTCCCTTTCGATACTCCACTCATACTGCGTATGGGGAACGAATTCAACCGCGCCATGCCACGGTAGGGAACGATAAGACTTATCTTGAGCACCCTGGGGCCCAGAGGATAAGTGAGAGGGCCGGAGCCGTCGAACCCTTGACGCAACACTGCTAAGAGGGAGCAAGCTCCCCGGAGGTGGTATGATGACGGAGTCTGAAGAGGCCGTCGTATCAAACCGAAAGAACCCGAGCGTGCAAGGTCGGGATGTCCAGGTTATAGAATCTGACAAAAGTGGACGGCGAGGACCAACTGGCCGCCTCACAGATGTCCTTGATAGAGACACCACCAGACCAGGCCCATGAAGAGGCCATCCCTCTAGTGGAGTGGGCTCTTACTCCTATGGGGCACTCAAGACCCATAGAAGAGTAACATAGAGCAATAGCGTCGACTATCCAACGCGAGAGGCGTTGCTTTGAGACCGAAGACCCCTTGGTGCGGCCACCAAAGCAGACAAAAAGCTGGTCAGATTGCCTGAACGGCTGTGACCGCTCAGTGTATACCCTCAAAGCCCTCACTGGGCAGAGTAAATTCAGCTCTTGCTCACCTGACAACAGAGGCAGAGCCGAGAGAGAAACTACCTG
Source organism: Tachysurus vachellii (assembly GCF_030014155.1). Taxonomy (NCBI): domain Eukaryota; kingdom Metazoa; phylum Chordata; class Actinopteri; order Siluriformes; family Bagridae; genus Tachysurus; species Tachysurus vachellii. The sequence continues at coordinate 14,734,024 of NC_083465.1, forward strand.
CGCTCTAAATGGCGTTGAGAGAACTTTAGGTACGTAGCCATGCCTGGGTTTTAAAATGACCTTTGAGTCATTGGGCCCAAACTCAAGGCATGCAGGGCTCACCGAGAGGGCCTGCAAATTGCCAACACGCTTGACTGATGCTAGAGCAAGTAGCAGAGCGGTTTTGAGCGTTAGGGGCCGAAGGCCAGCTGACCGCAGCGGTTCAAAGGGAGGCCCTTTGAGCGCTTCAAGGACCGTGTGAAGGTCCCAAGTGGGAGCGGTGAGAGGACGTGGGGGCTTCAACCGCCTAGCACCTCTCAGGAAACGCACAACAAGGCCGTTTCGACCCACTGATTGGCCAGCAATAGGAGCATGAAATGCTGCGATGGCTGCTACATACACCTTGAGCGTGGAAGGGGTGAGACCCTTGTCCAGACGCTCTTGGAGAAATGACAGTATCGGAGATACGTCACACTCAACAGGGTCTTCGTTCCGTGCGGAGCACCAGTCAACGAAGACTGACCATTTCTGGGCGTAGAGGCGTCTCGTAGACGGGGCCCTCACCTGAGCAATGGTATGTAGCACGTCCTTGGGGAGGCTCAGAGGCTCCCATCGAGGGACCATACGTGCAGAGCCCAGAGTTCTGGCTGCGGGTGCCAGATTGTCCTGTTCGCCTGAGAGAGGAGGTCCCGCCTCAGGGGGATCGGCCATGGGGCTTTCATGGAAAGCCTGAATAGCTCCGAGGACCAAACCTGGCTCCTCCAGAGTGGGGCCACCAGGAGGACTCTGTGCCTGTCTTCCCTAACTCGTCTGATGACCTGAGGGACCAGAGCGATCGGGGGAAAAGCGTAAAGAAGGAGGCTGGGCCAGTCGTGGGCCAGCGCATCTGTGTCCTTTGAAAAATAAGTTGGGCAATGAGAGTTGCTTTCTGAGGCGAAGAGGTCGACCTCTGCCTTCCCGAAAATCTCCCAGATTTTGAGAACCGTCTGGGGATGGAGCATCCACTCGTCCGAGGGGACGTTGCTCCGCGAAAGCATGTCTGCTCCCAGATTCGACTTGCCAGGTATGTGTGTCGCCTTGAGCGATTGCAACCTGGGTAATGCCCATTCCAAGAGGCGCTTTGCCAGCATGTAGAGGCGGCTGGACGAAATGCCACCTTGGTGATTTATGTAGGACACCACTGTCATGCTGTCCGACTGGACTAAGACATGGCGCCCTTCCAGGATCGCCTGAAACGATCGGAGGGCTCGTTCTACCGCCAGCATCTCGAGGCAGTTGATATGGAGATGGCTGTCCTCGTGCGACCACGAGCCGAAGGCTGGTCTGCCCTCGCACAGAGCGCCCCAACCCAGGTTGGACGCATCTGTTGAGACCACCGTCCTTCTGGAAACCGCCTGTAGGGGTACTCCACGGCTGAACCAAACAGGGTTCATCCAAGGTTCCAGGGCTGCTAGACAGGCCTGGTTGACTCTGACGCGAAAGCGGCCGTGCCGCCAAGCGTGAGGTGGGACCCGGAGTTTCAGCCAGTATTGCAGGGGCCGCATTCGTAGGAGGCCAAGCTGTAAAACTGGGGAGGCGGAAGCCATCAGCCCTAGCATCCTCTGAAAGAACTTCAGAGGGAAACAGGCCTTGTTCCTGACAGAGGCCGCGAGCTGCTGAAGTACCAGAGCGCGTTCTGGTGATATGACCGCCCTCATGCGGACTGAGTCGAAAACCACTCCCAGGAACATAATACGTTGGCTGGGGAGCAGTGAGCTCTTGGCAAAATTGACCCTGAGTCCTAGGCACTCTAAGTGGCTCAGGAGCACAGATCTGTGGTGGTCTAGCTCGGTTCGCGACTGGGCTAGAATGAGCCAGTCGTCGAGATAGTTCAGAATGCGGATTCCCATCTGTCTCAGAGGGGAAAGTGCCGCGTTCATGCACTTCGTGAAAGTGCGTGGAGCTAGAGACAGCCCAAAGGGAAGGACTGCATATTGGTAAGCCACACCCTCGAACGCGAATCTCAAGAATCGTCTGTGATGTGGGGCTATCTGGATGTGAAAGTAAGCGTCTTTCAGATCCAGCGAGAAGAACCAGTCCTCGGGGCAAATCTGCGTGAGGATCTGCTTCAGTGTCAACATCCTGAACTTCCGTTTCATGAGGGAGAGGTTCAGGAGTCTGAGGTCTAAGATGGGTCTGAGACCGGCATCTTTCTTGGGGACAAGGAAATAACGGCTGTAGAACCCCGACCCGCTTTCTGAGGGAGGAACCATCTCTATGGCTCCCTTCCTCAACAGCGTCAGCACTTCGGTGCGGAGGACTTGGGCGTCGTCCGGCTTTACCATCTTTATTGTGTTTGTCATAACAGTGCTTTGCGTGGACGCAACAACGGTGGGCCCAGGTCGCATAGCCGGCAGGCAAGAGAGCTTCTGGGGTGGTCCAGCCGTGGCGGGACTTTGCTCTTTCCTCTTCCTTCCCAAACGATCAGGAGGATTTAGAGGGCGTCGGGTCCAGCACAATCCTCTGCCGGGGGCCCTGACGTCCAGGCGGTTTAGCGCGCTTGGTGGGGCGAGCTGGGTGCTGCTCCTTAGGGGGCACCACCTGGGGGGCAGAAGGGACAGGTTTGCTCTGGCGCTGAGTCGGCGCAGTCCTGGGGCGACTCGGGGCGGAGGTGGAGCGCTTGGGCAGGAAGTGCCGCATAGCCTGGGACGACTTCTGTGCTGCGGTGAAGCGCTCCGTAAACCCTTCTACGGCCGGCCCGAAGAGACCGGATGGAGAGACTGGGGCATCTAGAAAGGCCACTTTGTCGCTCTCCTTAATCTCAGTGAGATTAAGCCAGAGGTGGCGCTCCAGCACAACCAGGTTGGCCATGGATCGTCCAATGGCTTGGGCCGTGGTTTTTGTGGCGCACAGGGCCAGATCTGTGGCGCTGCGGAGGTCGCAAAAAGCAGGTTCACTAGGGCTCGACTCATCCAGGGAACGGAGAAGCTTTGCCTGGAACACCTGTAGAATGGCCATGGAGTGTAGTGCTGAAGCGGCTTGGCCCGCAGAAGTGTACGCTCTGCCAGCCATGGCAGATGTCATCCTGCAGGGCTTTGAAGGAAGGGCTCTCTTGCTTTTCCACCCCACAGCCGCGGGGGGGCAGAGATGAGCAGCCACGGCCTCGTCCAGGGGCGGCAATTGCTCATAGCCCTTCTCCTGAGAGCCGTCTACTGCGCCGAGAGCTGCAGAGGAAGTGCGTAGGCGGGCCGAGTAGGGGGCGCGCCACGACTTTGTGAGCTCATCGTGCACCTCAGGGAAGAACGGGGCAGAACGCTGGCGGGGGGCCTGGCGGCTTCCCGGCAGGAACCACTCGTCCAGCCTGCTGCGCGTCGGCTCCTCAGGAGGGGCCCACTCCAGATGGAGATCTTCGACGGCTCTGGAGAGGATGCGGAGAAGCTCGGCATCCATCCCAGCTTTGGCGTCGATGGGCTCTCGCGACGGCAAGTGGGCGGGGTTAGAATCACCGGCCCAGTCTTCCGTTTCAGAAGCCGCGAGTGACATGGAGTCATCAAGCGGCTCGTCCTCCGATCCGCCAAATGAGACGAGGTCACTCACTTCAGCTGAGGGACGCTGCTCTGGGCGTGAGAAGAGGACGGGGGACGGCTCTCTCGTTGGGGAGGGTGAGGCACGCGGGCGCAGAGCCGGCGTGAGCTCACCCAAACCCGGGCGCTGAGCCCTTCTTCCCCGCTGTCGCTTCCTGGCCGGCTCGCAGGAGGAAAAGGACGGGGGGGCGTGAGGGGCGGGGTCACTTTCATTAAAGAAAGCGATCCGAGAGCGCAGAGAGGCGAGACTCATGCTCTCACAGAAGCAGCATGAGGACTCAGTGAGTGCAGTTTCAGCGTGGGATTTACCCAGGCAGGAAACGCACTCATCATGGCCGTCATTCTCATGCAGAGGGACTCTGCATATGCCACAGTTGTGACGCGGCATGGCCGCCGCCGTTAAAACGGCGTTTTTTGTAGGAATGCTCTTTTAGAGCGGTGAAAACCGCTGGAAAGCTCTTTTTTGTGATCGCCGGATGGCGGCAGGAGATCGCTGAGAAGCGGCTGCAAGCAGGAAGCCGGCAACCCGAGAACGGCGCACGAAACGGCTGTCTATAGAGCGCCGGCGCTGCAAGCGGTCGGAGGTCTCAGCTGGTCCGCTGCGGTGCCTATTCAACGGCGAAAAATCCAGCGAAGGCGTTCAGAAGAAATTCAGCGAAGTGAAGTCGTCGCTGAAGGAGTAAGATCTGATTTCCTCTGGCGATTTGCCTGCTTATATAGCTATACGCCCCGCCCCTTTTTAGCGGGCTTTGGCGCGGTGCATCGCCACAGGCTCGCGCAGCTACGCAGCGCCGTCATTGGTTTTAAAAAAGTTTACAGATTAAACCAATGGCAGTGCACTTGCACTGCGTTATTGAAAAAAGGCTTCAGTATTGAGGAAAAAAGGAGCTTTTCCCCCATACGCAGTATGAGTGGAGTATCGAAAGGGAACTAATAGGTAACTAGCATTGATTAGCTGCGGTCGTTAACCAAGGACTGAAACAAACCAACTTAACCAGAAATATAATTTCCTAACATTCAATATCATAAAACACATCCTCACCTGTGAAAAGTAATCCCTTGCTGTCTGGTTTTTAGATTTCTTTCATTTGAACATCCAAACGCAGCACAGAAGTCCAGCATCGTGCATGCATTTGAAGTACAAGACCCTGTACAAAGATGGCGGCGGTTTTGACGCATTTTTAGGACCCCAAGGCGACATCTATGTATAGATATCTATGGGTTAACAGTAGCTGTTTGTTTCATTCATTCTTTATGGCCGAGGATTTTTTTCTTTTTTTTTTTTGTTGAGATGGCGCCCTCTGTCTTTTCGAAGTAGAACTGCACGCAAGCTCTAAATGACAAAGTCCTTAATGAATAACGATGTATTTCAAAATACACACGTTAATTAAAGTAATTATCATCTTGGAAAACCCTTCCCTGAAAGCAGAGAAAATTAATAACCAGTTGATCTCTAAAATGGTCAAATGCACTAACCATAACTTACTGTTCTTTACTTAGGGCACAATGGACTGATTGCTGTAAGTAGCTGTTGGTGTAAATGTTACATATCAAACATGAGCTTTACCTGAACTGTGGACAATGACGAATCTTGTTCTTCAGTCTGCATATCTCCAGAAGGGAGGTTTAAAAACAGCAGTTCTAGAGCGCAGACATGTACTTGGTGGAGCTGCAGTGACTGAAGAGATCATTCCAGGTGGGTACAGAGATTCACAAAGTTTCTGGACTTTATGAAATACAAAGAAATAATCTCACAAATCGTTCAAAATTGCTGAAACTTCCCATTTTCCATTTTTGTGCTTCCCAGTTCTTCCGACCAGACATTTTTTAACGGCTGTAAGATACAGTAATAGTTGTTCATGCATTTTTCTGTTTTTAGCCATGTACAAACTCTATGAGAACATTTATTATGTCCCTATACTACAGTCAAAAAGCTTAAAATCCTTTCTGCTTACTCCCTGTTAGTTCTACTGTATGCTCCCCATAGTTTGAATACCACTGCCAAGAGGTTTAGCTAGAATTAAAATTTATATAATTTGGCTCTTATGGCAAATGTTCAGTAGTTGATTAGCCCCAACTGGTTTGGTGTCTGAATTTTAGGTTTGCACTGGAGCAACAAGTCTAATATTACTACCAAATAAGGGAGGTATTTATTGTTATTATTACTGAGTATTTATTACTGAGATTTATTGATCTCAGTTTTGCATCATGAAAACTATATTTAAATTATATCTAAATGACCACAGTACGTGACATTGTTAAACAACGAAATAACTCCACCTTAAGACTTTGGTCCACGTCTTCTTTATATAGAGGATTGTCTTTCTGACTAATGGCCTCTTTTTGGGGGAAGGCCACCTTTAGACAGAGCTGTGATTGTGCTGAATTATTTTTATTTAAAGAACACTTGTTTTAACAGCTTCTTGGTTTTAATGATGCTGTTTGTTTAGTTATGTTCTCTAACAAACTCTGGGGCATTCCAGTTATGGTTATTGATATCAGGTGATACTTTTAATTGTATTACATGCAAATTATAATGTAATATTTAACAGAATTGGTTGCACAAGAAGTGCCTGCCATACATTATCAGAAACCACATAAGCAAAACTGTTGTACTGTGGTAAACGGTTAAAAGTCTAAGTACAGGTTCATACAGTACGGTAAATGTGTATATGCATAAGGTCATTTGAGATTACTAAACAACCAAATGTTTTAAGCTGCTGCTAAATATCAGAACTTAACATAAAATCTCCACGGTTATAACTGAAGAACCGAATATCAAATGCCAAACATGTCTTGCAATGTTTAATTTTTGGAAGAAATACTTCAATAGCCTAAATCTGTCGTATTGTAAGAGTGACTGGAGTTTTTGGATGAATACAGGAGCTATAGAACCAGTCAAATGTTTGAATAGACTTGCTCTGAAAAAAAACAAGATATGTATTGTTTAAGCTTCTGTAGTTTCTTTCAAAGCAATGTTCATAACATGTTCATATTATCTGTATAAAGGGTTTCACTCAACTTTGTCTTAATAACATATTACTTGTACACATTTTTGAATCATTATAAGTATAAGAGCGAATGAAGAAGAAGCTGATGAGGAAGAGGATATTGGACTGCCTGAATTTCACTTAAAGCTTACATAAAACATCAGGATAGAGAACAAATGCTTGTTGTTGAGAGAGGTTAGAGGAGAATGACCAGGTAGGTTTTAGTTCCAGAAAATAATCACTCTTTGAATCTATGGTGAGCAGAAAGGTATGTCAAAACAGACAACAACACACAACATAGTGAAACTTGAGGTGGATGAGCTACAACAGCATTCATTTTAGCCAAGAACAGGAATCTGAGACCACTGTGGGCACAGCTTCTGTGGAAAACTGAGTTGAAGATTAGAAAAACATCATCTGGTCTAACTGAAGCTCTTGACCTATATCTGCATTATTTTTCATGGTACTGTTGCCATATGAACAGAAGTTCTTTAAAACTGAAACAACCATCTCTGAACAAACCAGCTATCACTTTAATATAATGATGTCGTGGCACGTTTACTTGGTCTGATGCCAGATTAAACCTCCAGATTTTGGTGTCATATCATGTTCAGGTTGAGTTTAAATAACATTTATTGGCAGCACTGATGAAGCAAATCTTTTTAGTCTTCTGCACTTATAGCTCCAGGTTCCCTGGTTTAATACTGATCGCAAGGTACTGCCTCTGAAACCTGAACAACCTTTGAGTATCATATGCTCTGTCTGTGCCATGTGGGTTTCCTTAAGCTTCTATGGTTACTTCACACCTTTTAACTATGCTAAATTTGCCTCTAGGTGTGTGCATGTGCATGCCTGTGTGTGCGTGTAAGATGCCCTGCAATAGATTGGCCATCTGTGGTGTAAAACCCTAAATGACCCTGACAAGGAAAAAACAAGTTGTTTGTCTCTCTTGTTCTCAGGAAATCAATAGTTTTGTCATTTTGCATGGTTGTATTGTAGCTGTGTAGTCACTAGAATAAACAATCCCTCTTTGTCTGTATTTCAGAATTAATTCCGGAGTAAATTCATGAGCCTTCTATGGTGCCACACAGTTAACATTTACATTGACCATAGAAGGCTTGATGCTTATGAATGATGCATGATTCTTATCCAAAGCTTTATTGTGCTTTTTCGGTATTTTGGCATAAAAACCTCAAACCTCATCTTTCAAATGATTAAATAATAATATAACATACCACCACACATATTTTATTACATTTGTATATAATTTCATGATGGATTAAAGTGTCATATTAGTTTATTGTTATAATAGAACTTATATAGAACTTTCCATATGGCAGATAAAAGTTTTATTTTTTATGAATGACCAGTAGCATAAAACATAGCCTAGACATGTTATGATCAGCATTTGTAATACCCCAACACACAAATTGTTCTTTCAAAATTAATACAATGTCTACATTGAAATGTCCTAACATACATTTTCTCAACACTTCCTAGGCTTTCATTTTTCCCGGGCCTCCTATCTACTCAGTTTACTCCGCCCGCACATTTATCAGGATCTGGAGCTCAAGGTGTAGTATTTGATTAATATTTCAGGTGTGTGATTTCCTTTCACATGATAAAAGTTCAACTTTGTATTATCTACATAGATTTGAAAACTGTAGCTTCCATTAAACTGTAATATATTTCTCTTTTGTATGTATCATAATCAGAAATAAAATAATAGCTTTTTAATTTCCGGATGCCTCCAAAAGTTGAAAAAGTGGACTACTGTAAATTATGTCAGGTAAAATGATCCTAACTTTAATATAATCCTGAGCTGACAGGTTTTAGAAAACAAATGACTGTAACTCTCTAGCCTTGTAACCTAATGCGTGTTATGACCTAAAATGTGCAGTCACTTTGATTATCATCATCATTCTTATCGTTCTCTCAAGTTTTATCATTAGACACACCTGTTATTTCCATCACATTTGTACAATTGTCTTCTTATCATCTTTGCTGGAATATTACATTGGCAGGATTAGAAAAGAAATAAAGACCGACAGTTTAAATTGTTGAAAATATTTATAGGTTCCTAAAGGAGAGGGTTCAAAATACATTATGGCAACAAAAACAATTTTGTAGTTTTCCCAATCCACCCCACATATTAATGTCTCTTGTGTTATAGAATGCTACTAATGAATCTTTTCCACCCTAAAATTAATACTATGTTTTTTTAGACTACAGACTGTCTGATATATCTAAATGTAGAGGGAGATTTGGCTTTAAAAAAATCTGTGATACTAAAAGGATTATTGTTATTGGAATTCTAACATGTGTTTGGATGGACATTAAATGGCATTAAACTATCAATTATGTAGAATGAAAATGGGTGGTAAAAATGTTGACTATGCTTTCCTTCCCCTTTCTAACTATGCAGAAACATGGGCTGAAGGTGTACATGAGAGATCCCCATGCATTTACCCCCATGCTGGAGGAAGGGTTCAGGGGGCAGCCTCCTCGCTCGCTATTACTAGGCAGTAATCTAGCAAGGAATCAGAAAGAGATTGGAAAATTCTCAGTGAAAGATGCAAAGGTTTATACCAAATTATAATATATCAATAATTTATCATGTATGCTTTTCATGTGATCTTGTATTTATATTTCTTCAAATACTAGGATTTGATGATGGTTATTGTTGACACATTATAAATGTCTCTTGCCAAAAGGCTTACCCTGAATATGTTGCACATTTGGAGAAGCTTGCCTGTGCAATTCACCCACTCCTTGATGCACCACCTGTAGATGTTCTGGGAATTACTGAGGGATCCTTGAAGCAAAGAATCTCAGCAATGAGGAATTTGAAGCCATTAGTAAAATCTGGTATACCATCTCAACCTTTTAAAAAAATGAAGTAGAAAGTAAATTCTGTTTAAATATACAGTATAAGCTATTATACAACTTAAAATGATACCAAATGTGGTGTAAATATTTTAGTTTTAAGTAAGTTTTATAAGTTATAATAGTTTTCAGTAATGTAAACAACTATTGTTTATCTTGATATGAATTAAATGTGTCCTGTTGTGTATCTGTTTTTAGGGCTAAAACTAGGAAAAAACTTTCCAGAATTCTATGAACTAATTACAGCTCCAGCAATAAAGGTCAGCTGAGTCTTTATATGAAGTAAATACTTTGCAAATTTATGGTCAATCTTTTTAATTCTTTTCTAATATTTTAGACATAAATGGGAGAAACAGGTTTGGAATGGGTCTGTAATTTGATAGTTTGTTGAGATCTAAATTAGGTTTCTTCTTGAGGGGCGGGGATTAATTACTGCTAACATGAAGGTTTTAGGGACGTGAAATAAAGACAACGAGGAGTTAATAATATTAAAAAGGGGCTCAGCAGCTGTATGTAACACTACTTTCAGTAATTTAATTGGAATGGGATCTAACAAACATGTTGTTGATTTAGCTGTAGTAATACGTTTATCTAGCGCTTCCTGTCCTATACTTGTAAAGCACTGTAGTTGTAGAGCTCTAGGTAAGACTCGATCAGAAGATGCTGTCAGGGGATGAAGATTCGCTAATTTTCCCCTGACACTTTCCATTTTATCACTGAAGAGTCTCATAAAGTCCTCACTAGTAAACTATTTTGTGATGCACTTTTCAGATATCTGATTTTTTGTTAATCTTTCCACTGTGCTAAATAAGAACCTGAGATTGTTTTGGTTATTTATGTGTTTGCTCAGGTGCTCAGCCCTAGCAGCTTTTAGAGCCTGTCTATAACTGGACATACTGTTGTTGTGTGCAGTTCCTAAAACCTCTAGTTTAGTTTTTCTCCACATTCCCTCGAGGTTACAGGTTGCTCTCTTAAGGGCGTGAATATGACTGTTATACCATAATGCAGGTGTTTTGTCTCTAACCTTCTTTAATCGGATGGGGGCAACAGTGTCTAACCTGCTAGTGAAGATAGTGCCTGTGCTGTTAGTCTTTTGATCTAGATCAGGCAAGTTATTTGTGAATATATCTTTTGTGGTCACTTTGAGGTATGAATATATCAGTGACTGATATCTACTGTGTGTGATATTCTTAAATCTAGCGTATGATTAATATAATACATTAGTCTAGTGGTGTTTTGTTTGAGCCCAAACGAGTTTAGTTTAGTTTTAGGACTTTAGTTTAGCGATAAAGCATAATTTGTATTGTCAATGTGAATGTTAAAATCTCTTACAATTAATGCTTTATCAAAATTAACCAATAGGTCTGAAAGAAAGTGTGATAGAACTGTTTATGGCAATACGGTTAAATAGTACCTTGAATATATTTTACTGTGTAAGACCATTTTATATTTACAGTAATGTACAAATATTTTTTTGCTGTAAAATGAACAGCCAATCCTTGTGTAGTAAATATATTTTTCAGGTATTTTATGATAAATGGTCTGTATGAAAAAGAATGTTATTACAATATTACTGTATAGGAGTTCCTAGTGGTAGAAATACAAAGTTTATAACTACAATAACAAACCAGTTTTGCATAAAGGAGATATTTATTTCAAATAGTAAAGGTTCATCAGGCTAAAAAAATAGACAATTATCTGATTTTGTAGCTGTTATGGAAGAAAACAACCTTCAGAAAACTCTCTTGAAACATATGATTAGCTGAATAATCCGGTATCAGTTTAGGCTCCTGCAGGGTTATAATGAAAATCTTCACCCATACTTGCACAATACAGGATGGATTGAAAACTAACTAACTAACTAACTAACTAACTAACTAACTAACTAACTCCCTCACTCACTCTTTCCCTCTGTCTCTTTCTCTCTATGGATTGGATACCCTTTTTCCTAATTTATATTAATTTTTTTCTATTTAACTATTTTATCATAGAGTACATGTAAATTTTTAAAGTGTACAAAATGCGGAAATGTTGAACCGGTAAATATTTGTGCAAGTCAATGTATTATGTGTTCTAGATTATCATGTATAGGTTTGTGATTGGGATCAGGAAAAGGTTTGTTTTTTGCCACTTGGTACCAATTATTTTGCATTTCAAATAAATAAACTATACTATTATCTTATTTTTTATTTTTCTGATTATCCACAGGTTTTAAATCACTGGTTTGAGTCTGAGCCACTTCGAGCAACGTTAGCCACTGACTCTGTGATAGGAGCTAATACAAGCCCTAACAACCCGGGTAGTGGGTAGGTGTATGCTGCTTTGGAGACTTTCATTTTGCATCAACGTTTATTTGCTTTTATCTAATGCACAACATAATGCAGGTATGTCCTTTTGCACCACATTATGGGTGAGCTGGAAAAGGAGATGGGGGCCTGGGGTTATGTGGAAGGGGGCATGGGTGGTGTCTCCAAGTCCATTGCTAACTCTGCACGCTCCCTTGGTGCAGATATCTTTACTGAAAAGGTGAGAATATGAAATGAGTCTCTGTGCCCAATTTTAGTGCTTTGTAGGCTTTTTTTGTTGCCAGGTATTGAAGATACCTTTGAATTTTAGGAGGTAAGTCAAGTGCTGATTGGACCAGATCATATTGCAAATGGAGTTGTGCTGAAAGATGGTACTGAAGTGCACAGTAAAGTGGTTTTGTCCAATGCTACCCCCTATATAACCTTCAAACACCTTACTCCACAGGTAACATTTTTATTAAAAATACTGCTGGTTTCACTTGAAAAAAAAAAAGTAGATTAATAGATACGACTGAGTTTGTTACATTTCTATATAATCCTTGTCTGCTTATAGGATGCACTTCCTCCGAAATTTATTAGAGCTATCGATCAGATTGACTATACCTCTCCTGTGACCAAAATTAACGGTATGTGCATCCGCGTCCGTTCTTGCGGCCCTCAAAGTGCATGTGTTATCTTGCATTATCTGTGAATATTAGAAGATGTCAAAGCAAACATATAACACATTTGTCTATTGTCTTTGTAAATTTACAGTGGCTGTGGACAAACTTCCAAATTTCTTGGCTGCCCCTAATGCAGCTGCAGATGGAGGTCCAGGTCCACATCACCAGTGTTCCATTCATCTGAACTGTGAGAGTGTGGAGATATTAGAGGCAGCATATATAGAGGGTCAGCAAGGACGCCCATCTTCAAGGTTGGCAAACTGGTGCATAAACTGGTGCTTTCAGTTTATTGGTTATTGGTCAATAAGTGGTTACAAATAAATGATAGAATTAAAAGAGATCAGCCGGGATTAACTAAAAAAAAAAAATAAAAAAATAACGAATGACTACAAATCTCAAGCTGTAAATGAAATCTCTTCATTTTACATACTGCAGACACACCGTAGAAAATGATTTGCATCTTATAGCTGCTGTGCATTGCCCTCAACCACTGTAACCACAACATTAATGGCTAAAGTGACAATTTTCTCTACAACTGATCGTCAACACATGTTGCAGTTAATTGCAGTTTAGTTTAATTCTTTGTCACCTTCCTTTTTCATCACTTTTAGAATGACTTTCAGTCTGAATCACTTTCTGTGTTTTATACACTGCTGTAAAGGACAAAGAGCTTTGAAGTCAAATTGAGACATGAGTCTCATTTGATAAGCTGACTCTTGATTTAAGAACAAGGGCAACGCAGGGCAAAAGACTACACCATATGCAAACTCTATGTCACACATGCAAATCTGATTCCAGTGATAACCCCAACTACAGTGTTACGAAATGATGCCATTCAGCCAGTTGTACTGTCATTTTCATTATCCAGAGTTGTTCACACAGGGTGGTTTTGCCTCAACATGCTGTGATTAAGAATGACAAACGCACAGCTTATGCAGCTAAATGAAATATTCTCTCAGAGGTGCTGAACATGTATACTGTATACAGTAAAAATATATTTACAGCATTTGGCAGACACCCTTATACAGAGTGACTGATGATGATGATGATTTTATCTCACTTTTATACAAATGAGCAGTTAAGGGTTAAGGGCCCACTGGCGTTAGATTGGTGGTCTTGAGATTTGAACTCACAACTTACAATTAGTAGTCATATAAATCTGCTGTAAATTGTAATAATAATGATTCAGCATTCCTGTTACCTCAGACCTATGATCGAGATGACTATACCATCTGTGCTGGATCCCACTCTCGCCCCACCTGGCTGTCACGTGATGTCTTTTTTCACACAGTTTACGCCTTATTGGCTGGAAGGGGGACGAGCCTGGACAGATGAGGACAGGGAAAAATATGCAAATACAGGTTAGAATCTAGTTTTCAAATGTTTGACATTTTGTAAATCACTACATACTACTAAAAAAGTACTATTACGCTTTGTACAATTTTGACTTGGGTTGATCATTTTTATTCTTATTTCTTTTGTCTTTACAGTGTTTGATTGTGTTGAAAATTATGCACCTGGATTCAAGCAATCAATAGTTGGCAAGGATATTTTGGCTCCTCCTGATCTGGAGAGGGAATTTGGTCTCACTGGAGGGGTATTTTCATTTTATTACTACTTAATGAGTTTACTCCAGTCAGCGCTAGTAATAGATGAATATGCTATGCATGGGATGATTTTTGACAAAGGTAAAATTTTTAATACTGTGTTTAAAGAATTATGTTTGCTTTGCATTATTATTATTATTATTATTATTATTATTATTATTATTATTATTATTAATATTATTATTATTTTACCACAGAACATTTTCCATGGTGCAATGTCATTGGATCAGCTTTACTTAGCAAGACCTTTGCCCTCGATTGCACACTACCGCACCCCAGTCAAAGGCCTGTATCTGTGTGGCAGTGGCAGCCATCCAGGTCTGAAACTGAATAGCTAAAATGCTTCACTTTTGAATTTAACATGCATTGGTTTTTAAAGAACTCCATCACCTTGTATTCAGCATAATGTCAGCACCAACCTAGAAAAACAAAAAAGACATCATTAAAATCAATCTCACTGATGAATGATCTTGACTGCGATTATACCCTCCTCACTGTGCATTGTGTGTGTTTGTTTTGCGCAGGTGGGGGTGTTATGGGTGCTGCGGGATGGAATGCTGCCAGGAGTGTCCTGGCTGACTTTAAACGCTGATCAAGTGTCAGCTAAGTCTGACACACATGAATTTCCACACAACAAAGAAGTTTTGGCTGCCCGAGATCCCAAACTACATCTAGGAGTTAAATTAAAATATTCATTCTGAAACATTACAGTATTGAAGCCAGCAGTTTGTCAAAGCACTTGGCTTGTTGCTGCTGATGTCCACTGTGCAAGTTCAACCTACCCAGACCCTTATATCATGGAATGCATCCATATTTTTTCTGTGCTGCTTGTCTCACACAGGGTCACGGGCAGCCTGATGTCCATCCCAGGAAGGAGACACAGGACACAAATCCAAACGCACAATTATCTGTACCATGTCTTTGGACATGGTTAGGAAACCCTGAACCATGGGGAGAACACGCAAACTGGAGGTGTGAGCAAATGTGCTAAATATGAAGCCTACATGCCTCCAATTCTAAAGACATATATCTTCAGGGCTGTCAGGTATCACACACTGAGAGTGACAGTCACGCATTTTGGTCTTTTCTCACGCTCTCCCGCCACACATTGTATTTCTCACACAGAAAAGATGTCACGCTTGCCTGTCTTCAAAACTTGAGAGCCCTGTATCTTATATGTCACACATACACTCCTAAACCTTCTGATTTAACTAATTTCTACTCCATGACTCAATAACTTTTCACTATTAAATAAAAGTTTATGTTCACACAACTCAACTCCTATTCTACCAATCACAAATGAAGATATTTTTTCTCCAATAAAACCATATTCTAAATCTTTTTCATGCACTATTATCTACACGAACACCTGTATAAATGTGTATGGCCCTCGTCCTGTTGGAGTTTACCTGATGAAAATGAATAGACTCAGTAATAACAGAAATTATTTCTACGGGTTATAGAAATGCAACACTAATTTTTTTCCCATCATGTATTCAAGATTTGTTTTGTGACTGTGGAAATAAAAGTAATCATTTTGCATATGATCTTTTAACTCATATAACTTTACATGCTCTGTTGAGACGCCTATTGTCACGTTGCATATGTTACATTGATTTACATAATTATAAGTGATTGAGTATAATAAGAGGTGTATGCCAGATTTGCCTTCAACCTGTTACTAGTCTGTGAATGACATTTGAATTTAAAAACTCTACCATTGACAATTAAAATAATATTGCCTCTAGGAGGATATGTGTGCATAGAATTATTTACAATCAACCTGGAAGAACTTGCTGTACAAAATACTGATGGTACTTACTTCTCATAAGTAGAAATTTTATTATTTTGGGATACATTCACTGTTTTGTAAGCACATGTGTCTTGTACATTCTGCATTCTGTTTGCTGTTCTCAAATGGTTTGAGACCAAAATTAAGCAATCATTGCAAAAGCACTTTTGTGGTCCAGAGTTCACAGAGAGTACCTTCTTTTAATTAAAAAAGAGCAAGATATTGATCTTCAAAATGTACATGTGATCTTCATCAACCTCAAGGATTTATTTTGTAAAGAACCCAGACTTTAGTTTAAAAGTCTTTCATCGATATTTTTGGACCATTTTCACTTTAGTTGGTTAAGTCTGTTCAGTTACCTGATTCTTGTAACACCAACTGGGGTTCACAAATCATCTCTCCCTAATTAGACAGATGCAGCAGCACCTTTGGTCTGTTCATCTCACTCAATTCCTCACTTGTACACTCTCGAACAGGTCCAGTCCTAAAGATTAAAAATGTATGCTAATACAAAGCTACGTCATCTCAAGAATCTAGTCTCAGTGTAACAAAGCATGACTTATAGCAACATTGTGGAACTTTCAGTCCATTCATTGCTGTGACTGATATTCCTATCATGGGTTTTTCTTTAATATGAAATGTAGCGGCAAAATAATCATAAAACCGCCAAGGAGCTGTGTGGGAAGCAATAAAATCGTGGCACGTTAATCGTCCTTGCAGTTTGCTGTTTATTCTCTATCCATTTGAAGATTGTTTCAATATAACAATGTATAACAGTGATTTGCTCAAGGTCAACAATACTGCTTCGCAATGAATATCTTATTGTTATACAGTGATTATACGGTCAACCAAAAAATATGTGCTCCTGCACTCACCACATGCTTCCAAAGCTACACACAGGTGTTTTAACCTTACATAATTATTGACGCCCCTATTCTCCCACGATCACATTACATACACTTAACATGACTCCTACATGAAATGACTCTAAAAGGTTAGTTAAAAAAAACAAAACAACTCTTGCTTTTTTTTTTATTTATCAGAAACCAAACAATACTGTAGTAAAAACCTGACTTTCATGAGATCTTAGATTTCTTCTACTATTACAAACACCGTAACTGTGCTAGCAAAAGCCCCCTATATCCTGTCAGCATGGCAGACAATTATTTTTCATTGGAATAAGAAAAATACAGCATCAAACAATTCAAAGACATGTATGTCAGGGGGATGTTTATCAGGTCAGTCAAATTAAACTTTCTAAATATCACCTAATTCATATCACACTGTAAATATATACCTATTACACCTAGCAGGAAGTGAAGGTTTATGACTACCAATTATCCACTTCAGTAAAAGTCCACACAGGACTACATTACAAAGCTAAATCACTCATACTGTCATCATATCGAATGTCTTGTAGGCAAATAATGTGAATGATGCAAATATGGTTTGTTTTGCTTGTTGTCCACAAAAATAATCATATAACATGAACATCAAGCTGCTTTAGCGTTTAGCTTTTCATTATCACCAGTAGAAAAGCAGCTCATATTTGTGTACATATATATCTTTTTTTTTTTTATTATCAAACCGTTATTGTACAAAATATACAATACAATATATATATTTATAAGTTCAATTAAAAAAGTTAATCACTGAAATAAAATGTTTCCTTCTATTACTGGGCACTTTTGACGAACTTTACCTTTAAAAACGGTCACAGCAGGGCACGCAAGTGCGATCCCTTTAAGACGCAATTGGGCGGAGCCTACACTCAGGCCAAAGTGTGCCGATGCTCAGGAAGCAAAGCACCGACCATATTAGTCACGCTAGAAGTTTTACAGTGATATTCCACAGCTTTATGTGAGCTCTAGGCTACACTCAAACGCCTGTAAATACAGTTGAATTGATTTAAATTATGCTGGATGGTGGCGCTTATGAAGTTCAACATTTGCCGGTTGCTGGGTTTGGGGAGCGGTAAGTCTCACTCACGCCTTTGGGAACTTTTAACAAACTTCTTTTTAACGATGAGGTGCAAAGTCGGTTAGTTTAACCGTTTCTGTCAAAACAAACAGCTTTTACTCCGTGTCCCGGTCGTGTTTGACTGGATATCCTGCTGAAAAACTCTCCCTCTGACTTCGATTTACGACAGAAAGCGAAGCCGCAACTTTTTTACGTTCTCCTTGTTGTTGTTGTTGGCGGTGTTGTGGAGGTTCTGATGTAAAGCTACGCGGTGAAACGCCTGCAGCAGCTGGCGGTGAGGCGCCACTCACTGAATGATGGCATATTTGTGTTGTGTTTGAGGCTCAAAAGTAAAAAATTCCCTCGACGTGCTGGATTTAAATTTGAAGTAATCAGACTGTGATTAAACTGAGTAACAGTGTAAGTGAAAATTGTGTCATTACGAACAAAATAAAACAAACAAACAAATTAGCCAGAGGACGATTTGCATTGTAGCTGCTTTAATCTGCCACAGTTTAGCTTTGTGTCAGCTTGGCGATGTGGCAACGCAACTGATCCTCATGTCTCCTCTGTTTAACTACAATCGTTTCACAACACTCAATGTGTTGTATAACTATATATTTATATTTTAGAATTGTTTATAGATCATAAATCTGAATGTGTAACTGTTGTAAATCACTGTAGAGTTTTTAGGTCCCTGATGACTCCACTTTTCATGAAACTTTGTGTACCTTTAAATGTGATCTTGCTGTTTATTTAGATTCATTAAGCTTTTATTTGTGTGCTTTCAACCCACAGAACATATTGGGTTTATACGCTTACTTGTTATTGATGTGTTCAGCTTTGGATTAAACCTGTTCAGGTAAACTGAATTTAACTGTAAATGTAATAAATTTGATCCTTTGGATTTATTATTTGATTAGTTGTAAATTAGTAGATTAGTAGAAAATTACCTTGTCCTAATGGTGTAAACCTACTGATTTATACGAATCCACCTTCTCTCCGTACCTTATATCATCCATAGGAATATCTGTCCTTAAGAAGCTATTATTGGAGCATCTCAGCACATGTGACAGATTAATTTGTTGTAGAAAATAGTCACACGTGTGTTAGTAAATTTGAAATCTCCATGAAAAATCGATTTAGGAGTTGAAAGCAAATTTTTTCTACACGCACCTCAGTCACACAACTCCTATTCTACCAATCACAAATGAAGATATTTTAGCTCCAATAAAACCATATTCTAAATCTTTTTCATGCACTATTATCTACACGAACACCTGTATAAATGTGTATGGCCCTCGTCCTGTTGGAGTTTACCTGATGAAAATGAATAGATTCAGTACACTAATTTTTTTTCCCATCATGTATTCAAGATTTGTTTTGTGACTGTGGAAATGCCCAAGTATTGTAATCTGATATGTCGTATTGCCCACCCCTAGCATTAGGCCTATCTTTTATTTTGATTATGCCTGAGTAAACAAAGCAAATGTTCCTTTACCTGTGTATTTTCCAAAAATATGAGCTGGTATTAGACAGGAGGTAAATGCAGCGTCATTACCGACTAGGGGCACAGACCACAGTGACCACAATCATTTACATAATAGCTTAGAAATTCGTTGTGAGAGTAGAAACACTTGGAATTCAGGAATGCAAGAACTTGTGTACATGCTTATTTTCTCTGTCTAGTATTCAGGCGGTCTAACTACAAAAATGCACACTTTCTCTATTCTACCAGCCAGGTACAGTTGTATCCGATACTGTCTAAAAAAAGAGTGCGTAAAAAGAGTATGACAAAGAAGGGAAAGAATAAAGCCCTTTGGAGTTGCTCTATATCAAGGGTCGTCAGCTCCAGATGCAAAGGCCGAGCATTTCTGCAGGCCAAACTGGAAATATATTGCAGCAGAGCATTCAGTGTAAAAATGGCCAGAGATCTATAGACTGTAGTGTATACTCTGTTGTGGTTTATCAATCACATGCATTTTGATTATTTATTTAGCTGTTGGCAGCTCATCAGTGTAGAGACTGGCTATTGGTTTATAGACATTAAGTCAGAAAAGGAAAAGATTTTTTTAATTGATTTTTTTATTGTTTCTCACCTTTCTGATTAGTGAAGTGACAACATGGCATGTACAAAAATCTGTTCTGAGTTTATTTCATTTGTCAGAAGTGGTAGTGAATGCAATTGTAACCTAAACATTGGAAAGAAATCTTATTAACAAGCAACTTAATATAAATGCATAAGCCAAAAAAGGTACCCATTGTCACTATTTAGTCTCGAAACCTAGGAATTTCTTAAGGAATTTTGAGTGTGGATCTGTAAAAAAATTTAACTGAACAATTCTGCTCTCTTACTACATGTGGATAAAATTAGTGTTTTACAACACAACATAGCTAGTGCAGGATTGTGAAATAATGTGTCATGATAAGCACTATTTAACTTGATGGTAAACAATTGTTTTATGAATCTGCGACCAGCACAACACTGTAACTGAACAGATATCCATAACAGGATCCGCTCTTAGTTACGGTAGCGTACCCCCTCCAAGCAAGTTCATAAGACTGATTTCATATGCATTTTGTTTGAGTTAACATTGATGTAATTTTTATTTGCCGTAGAACAGTATGTAGATTTCTAGTATGCAAAATAGCTTTGCCCCTACTGTTTCAGTTATATTTGTTATATTATATTTTCCAATGATTTACATTTTGTAGTGACAACATTTAATTTTATTAATTAAACTTTTTGCCTTTAATGCGTTTAATTTGTTCAACGTGTGTGAAAATGTTCGTCATACCAACCATAAGCAGCCGTTTTCTTCCCAGTCTCTTTTTTTAATGCATTAGTCAGTAGGTGGTGAAGGCATTATTGCTGTCTGTCCGAGATTCTTGATTCTTGTTAGTGGGATATCTCCAGAGCGGGTGGTTTTACCAGTAGGATTACCAGCAGATGAACTAAAAAATTGGGAGCAGGGTCAAAACAATTGTTCTCTCTTGAGGTTAATAAACATTAACCAGCTAAACACACATACAAACCCACAGCTTGTCGCAGGTAAGAAACCTAGACAGTTTATTTATGTTACGTAAACCTAATTTCTAAGAAGGCTTTATTGTAATTATACATTGTTAAATAATCCGACCGGCTTAAAGACCGGTTTACGTGAAGTATCCTTCATATAAGTTCCTGTATATTAGTTGTTATAGCAATGATGATGCATTAGAACAAACCCATTAATTTGTCTTACAGCTGACACTGTGCTGTTATAGAAGATTAATCAGTTGTAAGGTAAATGAACCAGACTTTTGTGAATTTTGTGAATTTTCGCAAATTTGTGAATTCATTGCTGCTGTGCTACAAATGTTTCATATCATTGACATGTACATTGTTGTGTTCTTCTTTTGCATAAACACTTGGTACCTGTAACCCATGTAGCGCTGTTGACGTTCCATCAGAAAATGTTTTGAAATAAGTTTGTTTTTAAATATCGGTTAGGATTGTACACTGGACTGCTGATCACTACAAAATCATTTGACGACAACGTTTGTCCTGCTTTTCAACTAAATGTATAATTAAGGTTTAGATTTGGATTATTCCAGTGATTCATTTGGTTTGTACAAATGGATTGATTCAGTATTGTCCTTTCAGCAAAACGATCATACAAAATAGCATTCTTCATCTGGTTTTTCTTGTTTTCACAACGCTTAATTTAAACTGGAATCAGACATTATGAAACATGATAGACATGTTAAAATAAGTATTAGTAATAGCAAGGCATTTTTCAATGTTAATTTGAGATCATATTAACGCTACCATGTGACTTCAAATCATTGCCATGGTGAATGGGGAAGGAACTACACGATGAAGTAGCACATGTGTGGCAGTCTGGGGGAAACCCAGCAGATGTAGTGATGGTCTTTTCTGCCTAAGTTGCTTCTCTAATTTAAAAAATATATATCTATGGCCAAGATTATTTGTGGACACATGATCACAAAAATAGGTGCTTTTTGTTTACACACACTGAGCACTTTATTAATTATACCTACTTATCCATGTAATTATCTATTATATAAATAGCCAATTATGTAGCAGCAGTGCAATGCATAAAATCATACAGGTTCAGGCCACCAGCGTCAGGTAATGATCAAAGCAAACCAACAGAATTGGGGATTATGTCCGGGGCACGATTGTTGGTGCCAGACAGTCTGGTTTGAGTATTTCTATAACTGCTGATATCCTGAGATTTTCTCATGCTTGTGTCTCGAGTTTCTTTAAAATAGTGCACTAAAGAAAATACATCCAGTGAGCACATGGACTGAGAGAGGTAGACGGAGAATGGCCAGACCAGTTAAAGCTGACAGAAAGGCTACAGTAAATTAGAACAAGTCTGTACAGTTATGGTGAGCAGAAAAGCATGTCAGAAAGTCAGTCCTTGAAATGGAGATGCTACTGCAGCTTCTGCTGAGGGACACGGATGATTAGGCCAAAAATTGGCATGAACAGTATGAATCCCTGAACCCAACCTGCCTTGTGTCAACAGTCCAGGCTGATGGAGGTGGTGTAATGGTTTAGGGATTGTTTTCTTGGCACACTGTGGTCTTGTTAATAATCAATCATCACTTGAAAGCCACAGCCTGTACTTTTTCTGAACATCTGGTGGCTTTATGTCCATAATCTTCTAATGGCTGTTTCCAGAAATGATTATTCACCATGTCACAGAGCAACGGCCATCTTAAACTGGTCTCATGAACATAACAATAGATTCAATGTTGTTAAGTGGTCTCCCCGGTCACCAGCTCTCAATCAAATAGACCAACTGTGTATGAAAGCACGATGCCATCATGTCAACATGGACCAGAAAGAACTGCTTCCAAATCTCCTGTGGAACCCATGCCATAAAGAATTGAGTCTGTTTAGATAACAAAGGGTGGCCCTTGCCAGTATTAGTTAGTATTAGTCCTAATAACATGTACTGAGTGCTTGTCCATCTAATTTCATATTTAGTTCAAGTCCTCTTTGCTATTATAATAGTCCCTACTTTTCTGGGAAAGGTTTTCACTAGGTCTTGGAGTTTAGCTGTGGGGGATTTCCACGTTCAGCCACAAAAACTAGTGAGGTCAGGCACTGATGTTGGGTGAGGAGCTGTTCCAGTTCATCCCAAAGGGGATCAGTGGGGTTTGAAGTCAGGGCTCTGTGCAGGTCACTCAGATTCTTCAAAAAATGTCCTCAACATTGTTTGGGGCCTATAGTTCTTGTAAAAAGAACATTTAATTCTCCAGCATACAACGACATACTAAACAACTGACCACTTTTTGCTTTGCGGCATCATCTTGGGCAAGAACTACATCTAGGTGTGGTGGTTATTTCCTTATTTTTCCTTATTTAATTAGTTCCTTTTTAAAATTCACTTTTTTTGTCTGCGTGTTTGAAGATGACCACAACCTTAAGTTTGCTTTCCTGCCATGAATCACAGTTTGATCAAAGTGTTGGATAGTTATGTACTGTAACAAATCGGATATGCGTCTAATTGTGTAATTTTGTAATTAGACATTAGGAATGGTCTTTCACAGCAGTTGGAATGAAATCATTTATAGTGATTTTCTTTCTTTTTCGGTTTTGGAGCTAAGCTGATTCAGTCTGAGCTAAAGAAATCATTGCAGAGATGTGTATGTTCATATTCGTTAATGGTGAACACAGGATTCGCAAGCCTAACTATGTGCAGAACAGGATAAGCTCTGTTTTTGACACACCTTCTCATGAGTCATTGCAATGAAAGCTGGCCTTGTTTTGTAATGCACATTGTAATGCTTTTCATTTATTTATTTCTGTTTTGTTATACACTGCTACAGTGCAGATCACACAAACAGTCATTACAGATTCTATATTAGAGTTATTATACTTGTATCCTGATGCATGTTTCAGTTCAATGAAATATTACATATCTTCAGTGAATGCTTTTGTGTGCTCTTACATGTACCGTATCAAAGCACCACCATATCACATTGGATTTAAAAATGCATTCAGTTTCAAATTTCATATAATTTTTACCCCTAGCTTTACTTTAAAACATTGATGGTTCACATATTGACCCCCACCACTCTACTTGTTCATTTGGACTGTGTCATCGGTTTTCTGACTGCTTTCTTTCTAACAGTCTTAAAAATAATTTAATCTGTTGTTCCATTTTGTATTTTAATTCCATGGAATGTAAGAAGAGAACTTTCTGAGGAACTTTGTGGGTTGCAGGCGTACATAGCAGAAGAAGAGCTTTTGTATGCCAAGCCTAAACCAATCACATGACCAATGGGACTGCATTGTTGTATGTCACATGCACAGTATCAGGCTTGCATCTGAAATGCTGCTGTCTCAAGTACTATGCTCTGGGAATGCAAGTTATAGGTCAAGAAGCTGCTAGTGACCTCTGATCTCACAGCCACTTATGATTTTCTTGTTAGATTAATCTCAGGATAATAAGAAGTTTCCGTTTTGTGGATGTGTGCCAATCAGCACGTGAGCATGTTCGTCAGGACTTTTGTTCGTGTTCGAGTGGGATGACTCCTTTTTGTCTCTCCTCTGTTATTTGGGAATCTTTTTGCCTGTACTCTTGCACCTATCTCTCTCTCATATTAGATATCACAATTGCAACAAAAAAGATTAGTGTAATGTGTCAGTTTTGTGTAGTTTGTCCAATGTCTCAGATAGCAGTTTTGTCAAGATGGAATGCGTTCTATGTTCGATACATTTCCAAGATTCACTTAGTAAAAATTTTAGTGTTCATTTTCTGCTCAATGCCAGTGTAATGTCAGGTTTAAATAATTTATTTGTGTGAACGCTGAAGCTGTGGCAATATATCTGACTTGACGGTTTTTATTCAATGAAGCAGACAACGCTTTCCTCGTTCTATGCGAACCCAAACTTTCATCGTAACCTTTAAACAAGAGTGATTAGTAAATTTATAGAATGGACATCTTCTGGTTTTCAGATGAGTCAGTCAGGGTGTTTTCAGGACAACGTTAAGCTTTAAGCAAATAGAATGCAAAGCGCACGCCCTGCAGCTTCACAAAGTTTAGGATGAATCCACATTGCCACATTGTCATCTGCTTAAATTATTAGCCTCCTTGGATTATTATCAGATTCTATTTGATTATTTCCAAACCTTCTGGGCGTTGCCAGGGCCTAGGATTTAAGGCTTGTATTTTTCACACCTATGAGCAGAAATGTCTTCATGTTAATCCATGAAGCACAAGAAACTGTGCTTAAGAAGCTAGGATAGATTAACAGTAATTGTATGCTAGGCTGTTATTTTGTTTGGCCTTTCTATGGACTGTGTTAAGTTTTGTTTATTCTTTTAATTGCTTATACATGAGACTTTTGTGCTCAAGAAATTTAAAGACGCAGGAACAGCACAATAAAAAGGGAGGCTTAAAGTTCAATCACAGACAAAAAGCTGTGAAAACAGACATCCTTTTGAACATGGTGATGTAGCCTCAGCCTTTTTCCTTCTTCTGCTTTTGTGAAATTAGATTTTTTTTCTCTTCTGTTGTCACATGCTTCTGTTGTCACATGCCACTTTTGCTTGCAGCTTCTCAGTTCTCTGTACTTTCTCTGCTCTGGCTCTCTCTCTAATGAACTGACATTGTTGGCTAGAGTTGGACTTGTGTTTAGATGTTTAAATATGTTAAAAATGTTTTCTGCAACTCCTACACAGGCTCCAGTGACCAGACGCTGGAGAAGATGGAGACTGGAGCTACATCTGACCACAATCAGGATGCACTTTCTCAGGTACAGGAAATGGTGATTTTCATTTGATGAGCCCAGTGTTCTGTGGGTGGACAAGTTAATTGAGTTTGCCTGATTCTACTGGCAAATGCAAAGTAATCATGTTAGTTTGTTTCTTGCTGCTTCAGAATGGTTTGAATGGAGAGGAGGGCCTCAGTGAAGAGGAGAAGGCCAGAAGGAGAGCTGAGAGACGAAGAGCTAAAAGGAAGGTTGGCCACATTCTTGCATCCAAAAAATTTTTTTTGTGATATCAAAAGACACATGATCAATATTAATAGTAACGCAAGAGAACTAGCAGGATATTTTTCATTTTCTTTTCAGCGTCAGAAAGAACGGAAGAAACTCGAGCGAGGTAAAAAAGACGAGCGCAGCGTACAGGTACGCAGCAGTTTGAACACCTTTACGTTTATTATGCAGAAATGGCTTTAGGGCACAGTTGTATTTCCGCATTGCATTGTGTTACAGTGCTGTTTTCCTTCCTCTTTTCTCAGGAGGAGGAAGAGCATGCAGGTGTTGACTCTGAGCTAGATGATAGTGGCTCTGAGGTTGATGAGCAGCAGACCGAGGAGCAGCAGATGGAATTGAGTGGAAAGGTGATGGAGAATAAATGTCCTCCATGCAAGAGTAGTGAAACACCACCACTGGCGTCGGGAAACAAAGGGAACCAACAGCCGTCAGCTTGCGCCAGTGAGGAGGTGCTGTGCATGTCGCATTTTTTAGGCAATCGGAGTAGTTCTGTGAAGCTGTAAGAATAGGACTGTACTTGAATGGTTTGAGTGGTTTAACAAGCTGCTGTTAAACCTGCCACTTCGATCTCTTTTCTTCAGGATCCAGAGTGGGATGTAAGCAGTGCCTTTGTTGCCAATGCTGCTAGTCACCTCAGGCCCATAGCCAAGAGCAAAGCAGGCCGTAAATCCAAAGAGAACAAAGAAAATGAGGCCAGAATCAAAGAGGTGAGTGTAACATGCATACTAACAATGTGTGCTTATGAATACATTTTGTTGGCATAATTATTACTGCATACGAGAAAGCTGTAAATCCTACATTAGAATATTAGACAGCTGCATTTGTGCCATACTGCATAAGCAGTCAAGACAGTAACCTAATATATTTTATATATAACCTAACCTTTATACCTAATCAGTTAGAACATGCGAAACAACACTGGATCATTGTGGCTTCTTATTTGAGATGGTAGCTGTGAAGCTGTTGGTACGAGGTCAATAATCTCCCAAAATATACCTCCTGTAATACTCTGTGTGATTGTTCCATTAAGATTAACAAAGCAAATAAAACAAAAGTCAAGGAATACCATAAAAGAGTCGAAATGAATTAAAAGAACATTTAGCTTAATGTTTCCTGTTGCTTTATCCAAGTGGTAAATTAAAGTATGCTGAAAATGGAGTGTTTCTGATGATCCGGCAAGAGCTGCGTGTGCTGACAGCTTTGTGCACCGGGCCTGTGGCCCTCTGGCTGTGACACGCTTTTATAAACTCCATTGTAAAGATTTCTTGGAAACGTTTTTTGCACAGCACCCACTGCTTCATTTATGAGTAAGACTGCCGATTTTCCTTTCAGGTCAGTGGATCCGAGTCTGTGACTAAAAGAAGTGCCTTACTGACTGGTATGTTCTAGAAACAGACACATACGCACATACAAAATTTTACTAAAGCATTCAAGCATGCGTGTTGAAACTGGTTTGTTTATTAACGTGTATGCTAAACAGATCTGAATTCACTTCTGCATGAAGATGTTCATAAATTGAGATCATTGAGCCAATATATTAAATCAAATACACTCACTGTCCACTTTATTTTGCTCATACATGCATCTTTATACCTAATCAGCTTATCATAACAGTACCACAATGCTTAAAACCATGCAAGTGCAGGTCAAGAGCTTCAGCTAATGTTCATATCAAACATCAGAATGGGGAAAAAATGTGATCTGTCACTTTAACTGTCATGTGGTATCAGGTGGGCTGCTTAATTTATAAAATTGTTGATCCCCTGGAGCATTCACACATAGCAGTCCATAGAGTTTACTCAGAATGGTGTGAATAAAATTCTTTGAGCGTAGGATCTGGAGGCTAAAACACCTTGGTGATGAGAGAGTTCAGGGGAGAATGATCAGACTGGCTTTTTATAGTGAGCAAGTATCTGAGGCTATCACAGGCTCCTAGTAACCCAAACCTAACAGTGAAGACTGGAAGGAGGCCAGTATTTTTTATATTTATATTATTATTATTTTTCATTTATTTAGCCAAAACAGAGATGTGTAGATCTGAAGCATCTGAAGCTCCTGACCGTCATCTTGCATGATTTTATGCATTGTTCTGCTGAAAAGATTAGCTGAATAGATAAGTTCATGAATGTGCAGGTTTTCCTAATAAAATGGAAGGTGAACGTGTTTCTCAAAGCGTTTTTATGCTGGAAAAATTGTTGAAGAAACGAGCTTTAAGCGAATGGTAATGGTGTGTGTGTGTGTCTGTGTGTGGAGACACATGCTTAAAAGAAACTGTGGGCAATCCATGCCAGCAAAAGCCCCATCTGAATATTTGCGGCTGTGTGTTTATTATGGGGTGGTTTTCTTTCTCTCCATTGCAGAAAAGGGAATCAGACTGGTAAATGAGGGGCAGTACAGTGAGGCTGTTAATATGTTTACAGAAGCTATCAGATGTGACCCAAAGGACTACAGGTACCATCATTCCACATTGACAACAAATACACACCATTTCACTTCTCTGATATTAAATTGTACCCTTTTATTTGTGCTATGGCAGATTTTTTGGGAACCGCTCATACTGTTATTACTGTCTGGATCAGTACAATCTAGCACTTGCTGATGCTGAAAAATCGATTCAGATGGCCCACGAGTGGCCTAAAGGTTATTACCGCAAGGGAAGTGCCCTCATGGGCCTTAAGGTAAAGGCAGACAGCTATTATCCTCATGATCCGAATAATTATGATTTGGTGTTTGCAGTTTTCATCATGTTTACGCTGTTTATTGCCCTGTTAGAGGTACAGTGAGGCTGAGAAAGCAATGGAGCAGGTCCTGAAGCTGGATAAGGATTGTGAAGAGGCGGCCAATGACCTTTTCTACTGCAAAGTGCTGCAGTTAATGGTTTGTGAAGGAGCAGAATCTGCTCCTAACTACATTCATGTTATTAGTGAGACCTTAATAGTCAGCAAATTGTTGCTTATTCTGCTGACAAGAGAAGAAACAAAACTAGTGTAGTGTATGACTGAGTGCAAACAGCTGTGAAGGATTAAACAAAATGTCTTGTTTCTATTTGTTCAAAAGGATCTTGGATATGAAGAGGAGCATAGTGTGCTTTTGCTTGAGAAGTACAGCACAGTACAGGCTGTTCTGGCAGCCAGAGGTACACAATTAAACAAGACTTTATTGAACAATGTGTACAGTGCAGTTATTCTTTCCGCCACTTGGGGGCAATATTGCCATATACTCATAATAAGGGGATTACAGTAAGGGAAATGGATAGTGGTGGAAAGGGGTAAAATGTTATTAATCATTTAGATAAAATTCTTTTCACAGATGCAAACAGTGACTCTACACTTCTTCAGCCAGGGTGAGTGAAAACCGTTGAGTGCAATGTTTCATGTGCTTTGCTTTATTGCATGTATATTGCATGTGTCTCATGGGTTTGCTCATTATCTCTCCGTCTCTGTCTCCATCTCAGAAGTCCGTGCCCTTCTCTCTGGGTGGGTAACGTAACCACAGAACTGACGGAAAAGCACCTGTGGGACTTGTTCAAAAAGTAAGACTAGAGCCCCGAGACTCTACATCTTTGCTGTATTACACTTGTTTATTTTCCATCACGCTGTTGCATTGACTCACTCCTGTTTGTTTTTTTCCAGCCACGGAGAAATTGAGAGCATCCGAGTGCTGCACGAGCGTTTCTGTGCCTTTGTGAACTTCAAGAACGCCAGCATGGCTGCACGGGCCATGGAAAAGCTCAATGTGAGTTGTCTTTACAAGATTTAGAAAACGTTTGCGTATTGTTAATAATTACACAAGATCTTTCACAGTGTTGAGTCAGAGGAAGCACTGTAAACATTTTTAATATTATCTAAACAGATTTTTCCTCCCCCATGTCTCCCTAAATTGGTCAGGTGCACATTTTCATCCACCAGCCAGCTCTCCCCAGTCACCCATTACACCAGGGAGGCTGAAGGCTAACACGTGCCTCCTTCAAGACCCCGTAACCGTATCTTTTCAAACTGCTGCTCATGCTGTATCCCCAGGCCTAATAACACGCTCGGAGGAAAGCATTATCTGCCCCTTTCCGCATACGTGAGCTCACAGACGGCCACGATTGACTAGTGTCACTGTGATTGATGAGGGAGAGAGTAATAACATCCCTCTTACCCAGACAGCTTGGCCAGCTTGACACGGAAGGCTGTGACATCATCGGGATTGAATTCACAATTTCCCTGACAATAGTGCACAGATTTACTGATGGATTATTTCCATTAACCACAGTGTTGAACAGTGCAGCCTCTCAGCCTGACTTCTGAAAGTGATTTTACAACAGGACATGAGTAATAAAGATATGCTGTTTGAATGGAATTGAGTGTAGTTTGAAATTTCTTTTTTACACTTAACAGGGCCATCTGATAGAAAACACACGGTTAGTGGTCCGGTATCCAGACAGACGCATCCTGAAACCATTTCCTGTTTCTGCTGCAGCACAGGCCACGGGAACTGCTGGGTAGTGAGCTTTATATTAATGTATCAAATTTGTCCAAATATCTGTGGAATTTTGTTCAGATTACATTGTTTGTTCCTTTTGTGTGTGTGTGTGTGTGTGTCCTCCAGAGCAAAGCGCAGGGGTCCTGTCAATGGAGACGAGTGCTATTTCTGGAGGACCACTGGCTGTTATTTTAATGACAAGTGCCACTATAAACACATTCCTGAACAGCGGGGCAAAGACAGAAATCCCTGGCAGCCCTGAAACAGTGCACTCATCCTCCTCTTTTTACCTTCACCTCTGTTTATAAATTATTTTCTATTTTTCTCACTCGGAGTTAGAGGAAATGGAAAAAGATTGCATAGACTGTGTGGGTTCAGAGACATTCAGTCAGTGGAATGGGATTTGGGCTTGTATTGTCTAACTGCAGTGCTCTTGGCACAGATCAGCATGACCTTGGTGCCTTGGAGTTGATGTTATCACTTCCAGATTCTCCAAGAATGAACAGAGCATCTGAGACTTGGAACAGAGAGCCAGACGCTTTAGGAAAAGGTTTGAGTGTTCGGTTGAGGCCAGAGTTTGAGGCCAGACCTGGTGTCTCCTGTCATCTCTGCTCCTTTTCCTTCTGTGCCAACACCACTGAGCCAAAGCAAGCTTCTGATCACTTCTCACTTTTGAGTTCATCCCAAACAAATGCCTTTTATATAGATGAGGTGATGTGAAGCCTTTCTCCAAGCTCCATGTTCTTTTATGCCGTATCAAGAAATCTGACACCATAAAAAGCATAGGGTTAAAGCCTGCTAAAAAGGTGTGAGGATTTTACCAAAGAATATGACCATGTTTTCTATGGCGTACATAAGTTTAAAAAAAAAAGAGACAGAGACATCATTTTATATTTATGTTTATCGTGTGCCCTTTTTATGAAAAAGGTTAAGCTCAAATTTGAGCATTGCAGTTCAGTGTTTTTTGTGAACAGGCTTACTTTGGTTTATGACTAACATTGTGGAGGCATAATGTTTAGTTGGGGTAAACAAAATTTTTGTTCATTTTCTCAAAGGGTTTTTGATGCGTTGCTTAAAATAATAATAAAAAAATAACAAAACATAACTCGGTTAAAGCCAGCATTTAAATGCTGATTGTATCCTAAATGATATTTTTCCCCCAAACCTTTCTATATTGTTGCACTTTATACTTCAGCACACACTATGTGAAATTTTCAAGTATTGGTAGTTTGGGAGATTTGTGCAGGTTTTAATATAAAGAATTTGTTTTATATTGAAATGTGCACTAAGAGTCTATTTTTTTCCAAAAAGGTATTAAATGTCTCGCAGTTTTTTTTTTTTTTCTAAAAACATTTTTTTGTTGTCTGTTCTTTCAAGATAATATGAATTGTATGACTGCGATTCTATCCCACTTAACAAAACTCTCCTTAAATATTGTTTACGTATTGTTGTGTTTAGTATTTAGCAAAATTGTTCAGTGTTTTTGATGCTTTTCTTCTTGTTCTGTTTTTCCATCATTTGTGAAATCCAGGAAGTTGTTCTTACCTATGCATACTGGACCAGACCACTGTGGACTTTCTTCTTTAGCATAAGAGCACTGTAGCACCAGATAGTTACAAGGGAATTGGTTCTAGATTAAACTCAGTTTTGTTTTGGTTTTTTTAAAATCTGTCAGTAAGCAGCAGAGCATCATTTCTAGCATCTGGATAAACGTCTAAAATTGGAACAGTTTTTGTTTTGAATTTTTTTTTCATGTAAGGAAAGCTGATTGTATTGAGGGCCTGATTTTACTATTTGAAAAAAAAAAAGGAAACACAAACACTAACCAGATGTGCAGTACTCTATTTGAAGCGGTTGGTGTTTTTCCCTGATATAGCAGGTTTTGCTCTCTACGTCTATACTTCTACATCACATAAACAAGTCTTTGTCTTTTTGCTAGTCAACACACCACTCATGATTGTGCAGTAATATTTTTCCAAAATGAATGCTGTGGTCAGTCATATTAGGCTTTAATTGAATGCAGTAGGTTCTATATATTACCATCCGGAAGAACATGGCATATCAGTCTATATGGATATATATTGATTTAATTGTTGTGGTTCATCCTCTTCATGTTAAAAATGTTAAAATAGTGAGCGTTTGCGATTTTTATTTTTTTTTTCCCCCCAGTTTCTCACTTCTCTAAACACTTATCTTGTTTTTTGCATTATTCATCAAAACAAACCATTCTGACTAAAGGGTTCTAGGTTTTTGGTTGTTTGTTTGTCTTTGCTCAAGTTTGCTGAAAGAAATTCTGTTGTCTGTTTTCCACTCTCTCTTACCATGTTCTAACTTTAACATACATCTACATCTCAACAGACAATCGGTTCTCATTAAGTGTTGTTTCCCTCTATTGCCAAAGAGTTTCTTTTAATAAAGATACTGACTCTAACATTTTCTGATTGGTTTCCATGAAATAAAAAAGAAAGAAATTTGATGCTCTGTGTCATATTTTATATACATATGTGTGCATGTGTACACACACACTATATATACACAGTGGTGTGAAAAAGTGTTTTCCCCTTCCTGATTTTTACATTTTTTTGCATGTTTGTCACATTTTAATGTTTCAGATCATCAAAAAATGTAAATATTAGTCAAAGATAACAGAATGCCAGTTTTTATTATTAAGGGAAAACAAAATCCAAACCTACATGACTGTGAAAAAGTGTTTGCCCCCTGTTAAAACATAACTGTGATTTATCACACCTGAGTTTAATTTCTCTAGCCACACCCAGGCCTGTTTACTGCCACACCTGTTCACAATCAAGAAATCACTTAAGACCTGACTGACAAAGTGAAGTAGACCAAACGATCCTCAAAAGCTACACATCATGTAGAGATCCAAAGAAATTCAGGAACGAATAAGAAAGAAAGTAATTGAGATCTATCAGTCTGAAAAAGGTTATAAAGCCATTTCTAAAGCTTTGGGACTCCAGCTAACCACAGTGAGAGCCATTATCCACAAATGGTGAAAACATGGAACAGTGGTGAGCCTTCCCAAATTTGTCCAGCCAACCAAAATATGTCTTTTTTTCCTGGATTGACTGTGTGGCCTTTCCCCCCTCATTCTATATCTGTACAATACAACATGCCCATTTACCAATAGTATATTCTCTATTCTTGAATGTTAACTAAAAGATGATTTGCATTGTTTATTTCAGAGTGGAATTAGTAGAGACAGGATTTTTGGCCGTGGTTGCTTGTGTCTCTGTGGTAGACACCAGGGGGTGTAGTTGCTCAACTGTATGCACTTTTTTTTTGTCAGAATACATCGTTACATTAACGTTTAGTCTTGTTTCTACAGGCACAGCTATTTTGGCCTGAGAGATTTTTTGCTGTCTGCTCAGGCCTCACAGATTACAGATGTTCACGTTCATGTGGAGAAGATGCTTCTCTGTCATCAGTGATTATATAAAAGGATGCTTTGGTAGGCCACTGGAATGTTTAAAACTTTAAAAAAGAAATACTAGTAGCTCCTGTGTGTGTGTGTGAGAGAGAGAGAGAGAGAGAGAGAGAGAGAGAGAGAGAGAGAGAGAGAGAGCGAGCTGTGGGAAAAATAATGCTCTATGTAAAAGTCTGACTTCTAACGGGTTCTAACTCTACTGGCCTCTAACTGGGAAAATGGATAGAGCCACCAATGTTTCTATGTGCATGACCACTAGACTGCTATTATGGCTTTGGGCCAGTGGTTTGTGGCTCTGGTTTATTGTTTAAACCAAAAAATTGATAACAAAGTGGAAGATGTAGGATTGGCCTGGGATAAACCTCGAAAGTTCCACTGAAGCTCCTGTAGTTATTGTGTGTGTGGTCTTTCAGAGGGCTGTGAGAATGGCCACCTTCCATTTTAATATGCTAAATATACATTCTCTGTCTTCTTTATTAGGAAAACCTATACAACTACATATTTCATGTAGCTATCTAATAAGCTTATAATATGGCAGAAGCACAAAACAAATAAAAAAAAAAATCAAGCAGATACATTTATGGCATATGGCAGACATGCTTACATTTTATCTCATTTTCTACAAATGAGCAACTGAGGATTAAGGGCCTTGTTCAGGGGCCCAGCACTGACAGCTTGGTGGACCTGGGATTTAAGCTTGCAACCTTCTGATCAGTAGCCCAACACCTTAAACACTAGGCTGCCACATTACACAGGTTCAGCCATCTTTTAATGTTCACATCAATGACCAGAATGTGTGATAGAATTTTGATCACTGTAGCATAGATGTTCATAACAGAGGGGCTGATTGATTATTTACAAGTGCTGATTGTCACATAAAACAGTCTCTAATGTTCGGTCCTAAAAATAATAAACATTGAGTGAACAAGAAGTCTGTGGTGGAAACACATTACCAATAAGGGATCAGAGTAAAATGGCCAGCTTGGTTTATGCTGCAATGAAGGATATAATATATATAACATATTCGCTCTTTACTATCATGGTGATAATAAAACATTGAATCTGAAGGTGCATCAGCTACAATAGGTTCCGTGCTCTTGACCTGTATCTGCATGATCATCTGCATTTTGCTGCTGTCACATGAAATAGCTGATTAGTTAACTGCAGGAATCTAAATGCCTTCATGTGTTTGTAACTCCACCAATACAACATTGACCAACTCCTTCGGTTATTACGTATCTGCTACAAAAGGATACCCTGATACATGATTTTTCTATTCTCAGACAAAACATCATTCAGTCATTTCATTCTTCTTCAGTAAGAGCTTTATCCTGGTCAAGAATGCAGCAGGTCTAGAGCCTAACCCAGGAACTCAGAACCTGTTGTGGCAATACACCCTATATCTATCACACAAACACATTCAGCACTCATTCACACCGGCTAGAGCTGAAAATCCACCTGCTGGGAAGGTTTTGTGAGCTGAGAGGAAACCAGGAAGACCAAGGGGAAACCTGTGTGGACACAAAGCATTTATGATCATGATATTAATTGAATCAATGTGCAACTATAAGTTTACTCCCTATCAAGCCACATATCTAGCTAATTGTTATCAAGGATTCTCAACATTACCATCTTTATTCATGTTGAATAATGCAAAATTTAACGTCTGATGTATATTGTTAAGTGTTATAGTCATGCTTTTTATGTATAAACAGATGTTCAGTTACAATGGCACATTGATCATACTAGTACACATACAGACAGCAGACACAAGCAGTGCTGTAGCAAAAATGCTAAAAATCTCAGAGATTAAATGTTTAGAATTGTAGGAGGAGCTGGACAATTCCTAGTGTCTCAAGGTCAATCCTTGAGTAGATACCATACTTAGAGGTCTAAAAGCTGAACATGTGATGTTCAAGTGCTCGTTTGTAAGTAAGAAGCAAGTACAAAAAACGTGATAGAAGACTAATGTACTATGCAATTTCTTTTAATTATATGTATAAATGTTACAAATTCAATAAACATAGGTGTGTGTGTGTGTTTGTGTGTGTGTGACGTCTGTGCATATGCAAAAGCCACACAGAGACCACGTGCATACTTTGAAGCTGATCAAAATGGGAAAGTGCTGTAAATCATTTACATTGTAATTTAAAGAAATAATGTCATGAGGAAACCACCAATGAGTTGTGACAGGATTAGTCTGAACAACAGTGTGTGTGGGTTTGGGATGTGGTGGAGAAAGCCCTTCAATTTCTGGGCCCCCACCCCTTTCAACAACCACCACCACATTCTCTTAACAACATCGACGTTGTTCTGAGCCAAGAACAATAAGAAACCTCAGCAGCCTAAAGTGTGATGTCTGGCAATGTAAAGGAGATTATGTAAAGGGAATGTGTGGATAATATTTTTATATATATTTATTTTTTCACAGAACTTACTTTAACTCTAAATTTCACTATGTACTGCGTCAGCTATATATGTTTGAAATGACTATAAAAGCTTCATGACTTGACTCAACGTCTTGACTTGCATGATGAATTTGTACATTGTATATTACTGAACTGGTATTTTGTACCATTTTTATTTACATTTTTTATTGTCTTAATATTGATCTAGGTATTGCTCTGGTGTTTCCTCTTTCACCCTCATTCAAACAAACAAGAGTTAAAACCAGAAAGTACAATATACGGACCACTAAAGAATAACCAACACAGGAGTAAAGAATGAAACCACAGTCTTTGAATTATGGTACGTACAGACACATAAGTGGTGCTGTTGAAGAAAGAAAGAACTGAAGAGGGTGAGGTGGGTGTTCCTGGAGAGCAGGAAAAGGAGCAAATAAGGAACGTGAGGAAAAAGAAACAGGTGGGTGTATGGAGAGTGGGAAAGAAAATGACTCAGAATCATTGCTATCGTATAAGTACATTCCCCTTTAGCATCACATTACTATGAAAGAAAGAAAGAAAGAAAGAAAGCAGTAGAATAGATGGTGCTATATTAGCAAATTGGGACTATATCTGAAATGGGATGTTCAAAACGTGCATATCTGTGTGATGGTCAGGTGTCCACAAACTGTTGGTCATACAGTGTATATTTCTGAGTTATATATAGTTTATATTTTACACTGCTCAGTAACATTAACATCTCATTATGGTTTAATCAAAGCATGAACTAATTCCATCAACTGCACAGCATTTGTCATAACCAATCAGATGGTAACAACAATTATGTTGTTTATCATATTTATAGAATAATAACAACATGCTTTTCGCATTATAATAAAAAAGGTGATGGAGTTTTTTTTTTTTTTTTAAAAACATTTTTTTGTTGTCTGTTCTTTCAAGATAATATGAATTGTATGACTGCGATTCTATCCCACAACTGTATGCACTTTTTTTTTGTCAGAATACATCGTTACATTAACGTTTAGTCTTGTTTCTACAGGCACAGCTATTTTGGCCTGAGAGATTTTTTGCTGTCTGCTCAGGCCTCACAGATTACAGATGTTCACGTTCATGTGGAGAAGATGCTTCTCTGTCATCAGTGATTATATAAAAGGATGCTTTGGTAGGCCACTGGAATGTTTAAAACTTTAAAAAAGAAATACTAGTAGCTCCTGTGTGTGTGTGAGAGAGAGAGAGAGAGAGCGAGAGAGAGAGAGAGAGAGAGAGAGAGAGCGAGCTGTGGGAAAAATAATGCTCTATGTAAAAGTCTGACTTCTAACGGGTTCTAACTCTACTGGCCTCTAACTGGGAAAATGGATAGAGCCACCAATGTTTCTATGTGCATGACCACTAGACTGCTATTATGGCTTTGGGCCAGTGGTTTGTGGCTCTGGTTTATTGTTTAAACCAAAAAATTGATAACAAAGTGGAAGATGTAGGATTGGCCTGGGATAAACCTCGAAAGTTCCACTGAAGCTCCTGTAGTTATTGTGTGTGTGGTCTTTCAGAGGGCTGTGAGAATGGCCACCTTCCATTTTAATATGCTAAATATACATTCTCTGTCTTCTTTATTAGGAAAACCTATACAACTACATATTTCATGTAGCTATCTAATAAGCTTATAATATGGCAGAAGCACAAAACAAATAATAAAAAAAAAAAATCAAGCAGATACATTTATGGCATATGGCAGACATGCTTACATTTTATCTCATTTTCTACAAATGAGCAACTGAGGATTAAGGGCCTTGTTCAGGGGCCCAGCATTGACAGCTTGGTGGACCTGGGATTTAAGCTTGCAACCTTCTGATCAGTAGCCCAACACCTTAAACACTAGGCTGCCACATTACACAGGTTCAGCCATCTTTTAATGTTCACATCAATGACCAGAATGTGTGATAGAATTTTGATCTCTGTAGCATAGATGTTCATAACAGAGGGGCTGATTGATTATTTACAAGTGCTGATTGTCACATAAAACAGTCTCTAATGTTTGGTCCTAAAAATAATAAACATTGAGTGAACAAGAAGTCTGTGGTGGAAACACCTTACCAATAAGGGATCAGAGTAAAATGGCCAGCTTGGTTTATGCTGCAATGAAGGATATAATATATATAACATATTCGCTCTTTACTATCATGGTGATAATAAAACATTGAATCTGAAGGTGCATCAGCTACAATAGGTTCTGAGCTCTTGACCTGTATCTGCATGATCATCTGCATTTTGCTGCTGTCACATGAAATAGCTGATTAGTTAACTGCAGGAATCTAAATGCCTTCATGTGTTTGTAACTCCACCAATACAACATTGACCAACTCCTTCGGTTATTACGTATCTGCTACAAAAGGATACCCTGATACATGATTTTTCTATTCTCAGACAAAACATCATTCAGTCATTTCATTCTTCTTCAGTAAGAGCTTTATCCTGGTCAAGAATGCAGCAGGTCTAGAGCCTAACCCAGGAACTCAGAACCTGTTGTGGCAATACACCCTATATCTATCACACAAACACATTCAGCACTCATTCACACCGGCTAGAGCTGAAAATCCACCTGCTGGGAAGGTTTTGTGAGCTGAGAGGAAACCAGGAAGACCAAGGGGAAACCTGTGTGGACACAAAGCATTTATGATCATGATATTAATTGAATCAATGTGCAACTATAAGTTTACTCCCTATCAAGCCACATATCTAGCTAATTGTTATCAAGGATTCTCAACATTACCATCTTTATTCATGTTGAATAATGCAAAATTTAACGTCTGATGTATATTGTTAAGTGTTATAGTCATGCTTTTTATGTATAAACAGATGTTCAGTTACAATGGCACATTGATCATACTAGTACACATACAGACAGCAGACACAAGCAGTGCTGTAGCAAAAATGCTAAAAATCTCAGAGATTAAATGTTTAGAATTGTAGGAGGAGCTGGACAATTCCTAGTGTCTCAAGGTCAATCCTTGAGTAGATACCATACTTAGAGGTCTAAAAGCTGAACATGTGATGTTCAAGTGCTCGTTTGTAAGTAAGAAGCAAGTACAAAAAACGTGATAGAAGACTAATGTACTATGCAATTTCTTTTAATTATATGTATAAATGTTACAAATTCAATAAACATAGGTGTGTGTGTGTGTTTGTGTGTGTGTGACGTCTGTGCATATGCAAAAGCCACACAGAGACCACGTGCATACTTTGAAGCTGATCAAAATGGGAAAGTGCTGTAAATCATTTACATTGTAATTTAAAGAAATAATGTCATGAGGAAACCACCAATGAGTTGTGACAGGATTAGTCTGAACAACAGTGTGTGTGGGTTTGGGATGTGGTGGAGAAAGCCCTTCAATTTCTGGGCCCCCACCCCTTTCAACAACCACCACCACATTCTCTTAACAACATCGACGTTGTTCTGAGCCAAGAACAATAAGAAACCTCAGCAGCCTAAAGTGTGATGTCTGGCAATGTAAAGGAGATTATGTAAAGGGAATGTGTGGATAATATTTTTATATATATTTATTTTTTCACAGAACTTACTTTAACTCTAAATTTCACTATGTACTGCGTCAGCTATATATGTTTGAAATGACTATAAAAGCTTCATGACTTGACTCAACGTCTTGACTTGCATGATGAATTTGTACATTGTATATTACTGAACTGGTATTTTGTACCATTTTTATTTACATTTTTTATTGTCTTAATATTGATCTAGGTATTGCTCTGGTGTTTCCTCTTTCACCCTCATTCAAACAAACAAGAGTTAAAACCAGAAAGTACAATATACGGACCACTAAAGAATAACCAACACAGGAGTAAAGAATGAAACCACAGTCTTTGAATTATGGTACGTACAGACACATAAGTGGTGCTGTTGAAGAAAGAAAGAACTGAAGAGGGTGAGGTGGGTGTTCCTGGAGAGCAGGAAAAGGAGCAAATAAGGAACGTGAGGAAAAAGAAACAGGTGGGTGTATGGAGAGTGGGAAAGAAAATGACTCAGAATCATTGCTATCGTATAAGTACATTCCCCTTTAGCATCACATTACTATGAAAGAAAGAAAGAAAGAAAGAAAGAAAGCAGTAGAATAGATGGTGCTATATTAGCAAATTGGGACTAAATCTGAAATGGGATGTTCAAAACGTGCATATGTGTGTGATGGTCAGGTGTCCACAAACTGTTGGTCATACAGTGTATATTTCTGAGTTATATATAGTTTATATTTTACACTGCTCAGTAACATTAACATCTCATTATGGTTTAATCAAATCATGAACTAATTCCATCAACTGCACAGCATTTGTCATAACCAATCAGATGGTATCATATTTATAGAATAATAACAACATGCTTTTCGCATTATAATAAAAAAGGTGATGGAGATTTTTTTTTCTCCTGCAATAGAAATATGCCTCCATATTATAGCACTGTATCGGGATTAGGGCAGAAATGAAATTTTAAATACAAAAGGTAGTGCATGTTGTTTATCCTTAACATATTACTTGTTAATGCTGAACCATCATTATATTACTAATATATGAACCCCTAACTGTCCATGTCAAATTAATCTACAACTGCAATGTAATGGCAAAGTGTTCAAGGCAGATCCTGTCTGTAGCAGTATAGCTTAAGTTGTCTCAAACTGTCCATCCCATGGATTTTCAGTTCTGTCTATAAACTCTTTTTCCCCTGGAAAGTATGGCTAAACATAGATTTTAGCTAGAGGTCTTAAATTAAGTTTAAAAAATACCTTTAAAATCATTTCAATCTGTCCATATCTGTGTTAAAAAAATTGCTGACTTCTGCTCAGAGTGGGGTTGAACAGGAGGAGGAGCTCTAATTTAAAAAGGCAGTTGTTTATTGTTGGAGAGCATGTATTTATTTCACAGCACCTCAAATTGTGGCTAGGGGTTGATCCAGGCTTTGGAGGGTAATTACAGAGGTGGAGGCTTCAGTGCACCACAGCAGCGCCTCTTTAGAGCTCAGTCTGTGGCTCTAGTTTATTTCACCCCCTCACACACATGTGCACACACTCAATCAGCAGTGAATGTACACTTAATGCAAGCCAATGCACCACATTATCCGTAGAAGTCTGCTCTCTTACCAATAGCTTTAGTTACTGTAATGTCTTCTATATTATTTACAGAAAATCATGTATCCTTTAATCTGCTCAATGGATTATACAGTATATGGATGGAGAGCCAGATGATGTATGCAAGCATATTCGTCATACTAGCTTGATAACATGCTAATCTGGAGCTCCTGCCACTTTATTTTTGGCTCTCACACCTCCCTGGTTATAAAAGAGGATTTCTCTTTGATTAGATCCCTTTAATGGGAACCTGACGTCCTGTCTTGGTTTATGCAAAAAAAGGGAGGGATATGTATTTAAGCACAGTCACATAAACCTTAGATCATCGACATGTAGATTAGTAGATATAAGTTACATAATAAACTATGAATGATGCAACATTTTCACTGAGTGGTAGATTTTTATTTTGTGCTTTTCCTCATTACCTGTTTGCCTCGGTGTGGAATTGAGGTTTCATAGTAAATATTGTTGACCTTCTACACCCACCTTGCATGAAATGATGGAATGTAATTGCTATGAATACATCTGTTTCTCTAAATGAGTTCCAGTGAGGTTTGCTGTAAACCTGAAATACATTTTAACAACAGCAGTTTTCCTTCTTCAGCCACAAACCTTTCACTTTATGTATATATATAATGTATGTGTGTGTGTGTGTGTGTGTGTGTGTGTGCAAATATCTTTTGAACAAATGTATGAAAGCGGCTGTTGCTAGAACAGTTCATCTTTTGTCCTCGAGAAACCAATAAGTCCAACTTTAATCAAGCATGTTTTTGAGGAGCTGTAGTTATGTGATGAAAACGATATTACTGGATTAATTACAACCAAGCTTTTCTTGTACTAAGGCTGAATTTGATTAAAAGTAGTTTTAATCCATTTCTTTTCAAAAGGTGAGTTGGGTAAATGAGTTAAAGGGTGGATTTCTTGAAAGGTTTTAAAAAATATATCTGTGCCATAACACAAGAAAAAACCCCAAATCATATTGATGTTTTGATGAAATGAGTGATACTATTATAACAGCCTCTTTTTCCTAAACTTATAACTTCTTTTTAAACGTAAAATTTCTGATAATTTATATTAGGAATATTTCCAATTAGAACCTATCCCAATTCCGCAATTAAATCTAAATGCATAATGCTAATAGTGAACCTGAACATTTTGATTACTCTCATTAAATCATCTTGCTAATTTCAGTAGTGAGTTTTCCGTTTTTCTCAATAATCCATGTTGTTACAAGAAAATGGTTGGTTGTTTTAATTGGTCAAAACCATGTGCATTAGAGAAAGGGACATGTGTGGGAGGACCAAGTAGTTATGGAGGGAAAGAGGGAGGGAGGGGAGGAAAGGACAGAGTGAGTGAGGACCTCTTCTAAGTAGTGAACTCCTTCCTTCATTCACATTCCCTGATCAGGGACGCATGTGACTCTAGTGTGGCTTCAAGGTGAGTAAACCTTTTCCTTTCCCTCTGCATGCTTTTCCTACTAAAAGATGTGAACAATAGTTTTAGTATTATAATATATGGATTCTGATATTTTTTATATACATTGATATACTTGATATAATGGTTCTTTCTTTTCTTTTTCTTTTTTTTTCTTTTCTTTTTTTCATTTTATACACAGAGTTAATAATAATACTATTGCTGATTGGCTTAGCATTTGGAATTTACTAAGGCCGCTTATAGCTCCTGGAGTTCCCATTCTGGATTTGGTAAACCATGTTTCCCCAGTTTTTTAGCAGGAGCCAAAGAATGATGTTTGTGTTACTAATTATATTGTCCACACCTGAGAGTTGTGGATGTGTGTGTGTGTATATATGTATATGTATATGTATATGTATGTATATATGTGTTATGCAGTTTTACTTACCTGCAGTTTTTTTTGCAATTTTTGTTTTGTGGACTAGTTCATTTCTAACAGTATTTAAATTTAGTGAAAATTATCTGTTTGTGAATATACTGTAGACCAAGCAAAGTCAGACAAGCTAAATATTGTAGGTCTATTTTCAGATTTGTGTTTAATGTGATTTGGTGATTTTAACTTCTTCTTCTTCTTCTTCTTCTTCTTCTTCTTCTTCTTCTTCTTCTTCTTCTTCTTCTTCTTCTAGCAATGCACAATTGTCTATATGAGAATGAGTATCTTAATTGTGTCCTGATATGGACTGGTGTCCTATCCAGGATGTATTCTCCTGCATTCGGTGTTCTCAGGATTTATTCCATGTCTCTGAGCAGGATAATATGATTACTGTAGCTGAATGAGTGAATGAACAAAAGAATGAATAAATGAATTAATTAAATGGTAATTAGCAATTGTTAAACTTTGTTGAAATCAGGTCTTCATAGTGTTCTGACAATTGTTGTCTTGGACAAATGAACAATGATGTACGTAAAAGGATAAACACCATACTTTGGATTTTTTTTTTTTCAGGAGTGCTGTGTCAACACTAATATGGGCCTGGCTACCTGTCTCTGTTGGAGCTCCCTGTTCCTTGTAGCTGTTCTTGCAGTTCCACGCTCTCCTGCTAACTCAGGCCGTACACCACCTGTCAAAGTGCGTTTGGCAGGAGTGGGGCGCAGGGACAACGAAGGCCGCATTGAAGTGCTGCACAACAGTACATGGGGAACTGTGTGCGACGACGAGGTTGACATTAAACTGGCAAATGTGGTTTGTAAAGAACTGGGCTTCCGGGGGGCCATCACATGGGCACACAGTGCCAGATATGGAGAGGGGAATGGTGAGTAATGAGGATCAAAGCTAATATCCTACATATCCTATCCTATTGTAACTGTCTTCGTAGATGTGTAAGAAAACGTCAAACACTTGTAAATCAAAGG
This sequence comes from Tachysurus vachellii, assembly GCF_030014155.1. Taxonomy (NCBI): domain Eukaryota; kingdom Metazoa; phylum Chordata; class Actinopteri; order Siluriformes; family Bagridae; genus Tachysurus; species Tachysurus vachellii. Next base: position 14,778,063 of record NC_083465.1, read on the forward strand.
ATCTGCGATTGGTGGTGAAACGTATTTAAGATTATACCACAAGTCCAGATGCCTCACCTTACCACTAACAGTTTTTTCAGAATGACCATCATAAATATAGTGTTAGAAGACATTTAAAGACAACTTTCTTCACAGCAGTGTGAAAGCCTAACACTGCTGTTCTTTACATTGACCTGCCCTGCCCTTTAATTTAAGTTTAAACCAACCATAAAGATCCCCAGTAAACCAAAGCAAGTGTAACACCACTTGGCCAGGCAGCATGATGATTAAAACTAAACAAAGGCTTCAGTCTGCCCATCTAACAAATACTCTACATTCTCTCAGACAGCTTCATGAGAACTCTCTTTCATTGTCTTTAATGATGATTTTTCTCAGGTTTTTGTATTACTAATGCACAATATCAGACATTTTCTTTTGTCCAGTCATACCAGTGATGCTATTTTTATATAAATTCCTAACTTGCTTTTTTTTTATGGTCATAGGGCCCATTTGGTTAGATAATGTGCGTTGTGATGGTTCAGAGAAATCGCTGAAAGAGTGCAAGTCAAATGGATGGGGCGTCCATGACTGCAAACACTCAGAGGATCTTGGGGTAGTGTGCAATCCTGAGAGAAGGCTGGACCAAGTGGTTTCTGGAGGGTCTAGAAGAAGCCCTCCCTCTAGAAGCAATGTTACCAACTCAAATCGGTGGCATGACATCTACTCCAATTCAAGGGCCCCCAGGCAGGGGCAATTACCCAGACCCCCCTTTCATGATTGGGTAAGCAGTCAGAGAGAATGGCACATCCCTGTATGTCACATGACCTTAAATGAAAGTGTTATCTTAAGAGAATGACATGCATTCTGATCTTCATCTTTCAGGCATATTTCTGTAAAATGTTTGTCTACAGACAGATTTCTGAGTCATTATGAGTCTGCTGTCAAATTCTTTTCTGAAATATTGAAGGTTTATTTTCTCCAAATGACAGTTCTGTATTAGTTTTCTGTATTATGCCAGTCATTTGTTCACTTTTAGAACTAAATGATGAAAGCACTTTCTTCTTAACTCTTTTTAAAACCTTTATAATATTCTTTAGACTAGCAGTAAAGTGAGGATTGAGGAAGTCCGTTTGCGGCCAGTTTTGATGGCTACGAAGAAGCGTGCCCTAGTGACGCAGGGTGTGGTGGAAGTGAAGCATGCTGGGAGATGGAGACAGGTGTGTGACAAAGGCTGGAGTATGAACAGCAGCAGGGTTGTCTGTGGCATGCTGGGATTCCCTGATGCAGTAAAGCCCAACATGAAGGCTTACAAGTAAGTTTTTCCTTTACATGTCTGAATATTTGTGTGGTATAGCTGATACAATGCAGACCCTAAAGATGCTATTGCTTAGTTGTAAATATTCTGTTCCATTTTACTTCTTTGATAATTAACACTAACATTTTGTGGAAAGGTTGTGTGCTTCATGTACACCACTGGTCAGAAAGTTTTAGAAGTTAATGTTTCACACAATACTATGATGAGATATGATGATAGCTCTGCTCTCTTTATGGAAAGGAGGATAGAAGATGTATTGCATAACATGTACCTTAAGTCACCTCCTCCATTTACTAGAGCAGATTTTTTGTTTGTCTTATCTCCTCCCTCGGGGCACCTTTTACAAACTCGAACACTTAGGCAGTGATTTAAAGATCACTCAGAATGTACTGGTGTTATCTGTGTGCCCAATTTTGGAGATAAAATGTCTAGCTTAAGCCTTTGGTTTTCTGTTAAAAGTCCTAATATGCCACTTGATTGCTCTTGCAGGACAACATCAATATGAAACTACAAAAAGTCTTGTAGTGGATAGAGCGTCTGTTTGTTATACTAATGGTTTTATTGGCTGTGACCCTCCTGACTTTGCAGTTAAAATAGACAGTCATCCACTATTTTTACCTGTGTTTACAGTGTTAGACATCTGGAGCTTCAATTATCACATAAATGTGACATCATAGCATATTTATTGTACAAATAAAATAATTTTTATATTTAATTATGTTAATAGTTAAATTTTCAGTTAAACTTAATTATTAGGTATTAGATTAACTTTATGAACACATCTGTTCCCTCAAAATTCCCAACACCCCCACACATGATGTTAGACCTCAATGGTAGATCTTTTGTACCTGTAATATGCATTGTTCACGTAAAGAAACATTTATTGTACCTTTAAAGCTATGTTCCATTTATGTAGGTACACTGTATCCACGTTTCCAGGTGAAAGATGCACATTCATGGTACACAAGAAGGTACCCTTGTAGGTACCACCTAAATGACAAGGGAAGATTAAGATTAATATCTTTTTTCCCTGAGAATGCAGTCTTAATTCCACACAACATGAGTTTTATAAGGAAGACTATACAATTTCTCTGGAATCCTACAGTAAGTGGGTTCCAATATGTTACGATTCTAAAGCCCAGACATACAACACCAAAAAAATGATTGATGATTCACAGCAGTATCTGAGAACTACCAATTCGGCATATTCAGCTTGGTGTTATTACTCAAGTAGACAGCGCTTTAATCTGCAAGCTGGAAATTGCTAAAGTTGTGTCCTTCCTAAAGTATGCCACTAAAAAGAAAGTGATGGGACTTAAAATATACTATCAAGCAGACCCAGCTAGAGAAAGGGATAGCTGTTGACTATTGTGCTGGTCAAATACCTAATGTGGAAGTAACTGAATATGCCAGAATGCATGCCATAATGGGTATTTCTTTTTTTTTTTTGCTGTCAGGGTTTGAAGTTATCTATATAGTGCTGTGATATACAGGATGTAATATGTTTTAGTAGGTACATTTTGTTGTAGATCCTTTAGAATTCTGTTACATAATATGATACAACAGCATTACATTTTAGATTACAAATGATATCCTGGTCTATCCTGGAGGTTATTCTTTTCAATAAAAAATTAACTCTTTACTCTTTTCCTGCATTGCACAATACCACTAACATCAGATTGGATAATATTTGGTGAATTTGTTATCTGAGCTCTAGTTAAAAACCTATATGCTCATTTCATTGAGCAATGACTTGGATTTCAGTGTCTTTTAAGGACATCTTATATGTGTCCTAGCACATATGTGAAAGCTTAAGTGCCAGTCTATGGCACTGTGTGGTGGCCTCAGAATTCTCTCACAGTGCCACATGGACAGGAAATGTATTTTTAGGCCTTTAGAATGATGCCTTTTCTAGAACATAAATACAGGATAGTCGTGCAGCAGAGGAGGTCCTGTTCTTCTCTCTTTCTCAGAAAGATATCCTCTATTAGTAATATTCATTCATAGAATTCTCTATCACACATTAATTTCCAAAAAATTAATCAGCACCAATTACTGTTAAGCTAAATATAAGTAAAGCTACATCTCGGCTACATCTTCTGCCTCAAAAGGTATTAATCAGTTCCAAATAATTTTAGATACTGTAGACACCTGCTATTCATTTGTGCACTGTTGACTTATGTCTCTGCTGTTTATTGTAAAAATTTGTGGCTTAGGGAAATTTTTTTGAGCAACCACACCTTGGCAAAGAATATGAACCTGCTGTCATCAAAAAAGTTCTGCTACTCTGTTATAACTATAACAATATGTAGTAAAATGTGTGCTAGACTTGTGCTTTCTGTTCTAAAATAACTACTGCCAACTTCCTCTAGAAACTGTTGTTTCTAATGCTTCAGACATTTATCATATTGAGTCATATGTTGGTTGTTGTTATTCAGTTGAACTGATTTTTTCAGGAGCACACTAAGGTGAAATATAGACATACATATTTTAAGTATATTTTAAAACTTTCCCTTTTTAAAAAGATGAAATAATGAAAAATAACTATTAAAAGTTATATATTATATATAATATTATATATTATATACGTATATTATAACTATTAAAAATAATTATTAAAAGAACTACTCATGTAGTTTGATATTCGAATTATTTAGGTTTCTAAGCAACCGAATCATCAAAATCATCAAAAAAATACCTGATTTAAACTTTAGCTGTTTCAGTGTATTGAAGACGATGGCGCTTTACCTTCAATTAGAGCTTATGATAAGGTCAGTGAAATCTGTGTCGACTTTCAAGACACTCTCCATTTATCCTGCTGGAACTTGGATCGTAAACTCGCCCACCTCCTGACCTCACCATGCTGTACGTGTCTGAACACCATGCAGCTCCAGACTTGACCAAGGCAGACAGGGCAAATTCTTCATTCGCCCACTCAGCGTCTAAGTCCAGGTAGCTCCACCCACCTTCTGTTGGGTGCTTTGTTGAAGATACTGTAATTACACGTTAAGGAGTTGAGGATTTCGGAGATTCTCATGTACAGGGAAAACGGAGATTCAATTATAGCTGTGCTGTATGGACTGCTGTGTCAGCGCCAGACTCTGGGTTTCACCACATAGACATTCAAAGACCACTGTTTGCTTTAATTATCCTATTGCTTAAGTTCTTTTATAGTTAAGTATCAATTTAACATTTGGTGACCAGTACTGTCTGCCAGTAGGTCTTAATGGACACTTATGATTTCTAGCAGGGTACAAATAAGGGGAATTATTTAGAAGAATTATGTAGAAGAATTAAACATCTGTAGTTATATTTGTATATTTAGATAACCTAAAAAGGTAACCACTGGCAAATCTTTATAAACTGATTAGTCACTTCTGAAAATGAAGCCTAGGTTTATTTCTATTGTGTGCTGCTTGTGGGGTACACTGTCAACTGTGGATACTAAAGACTGCAATCAGCAAATTGTATAATACTTAGAGAGGTGAGTCAACAATAGCTTACTAAAACCGGCTTACTGAAACTACGCGTCATGACGTAAGGAACCTGTAGCCTAACAGCTAATCAACAAAGCTACTAGTGTTATGGTTACAGCCACTTAAAGAACATTTGATAAAGAATAGCATGGCTCACATAGCAATCCTGAAGATCAATGAGAACATGCTATGTCTTTTTTACTACATTTTCTCCAGACAATATGATGAATATTTTTCCCAGGACAAAATAATGAATTTGTCACATTTTTACAGAAATGTATTAAAATATGATCAGTTTATTTAGAATTTAGCAATATAAGCAATAGCAGAGGACATGAGTGAGTTTTTCAGTAAGGAAGAGAGAGTATTTGTGTGTTGAATGATACCTAAAAACAGTAGCGCGATTGTTGCGTCAAAACAGACTAGCCCTCCCTATCATTAAGCATTGCTGGTTCAGTAGTAAAGTAAGGGTGTAACTCTAAAACTAATTACATGAGCAGGTGGGTATTTTCAGGCCCAAAAAACTGTCAGAACAAATTTAAAAACAATCCAATGAGAAGAGATGTCTGGTGGATTGTAAACTGAATGAGTGCTTCATTCATGTTCAGCTCTTCAATTTAACCTCAAGCCATGCTTAAGGAGGTTGCAGATGGTGGTTCTGTGAGCAAATGATTCAGGGAGAATCCTCCTGTGTGCAATACTGATTTGTTTAGGGATTGCAAAGATTTTCTAGACATTTTCTGCCAAAAAGCCTGCAGCTGTGAGCATCATTTTGTCTAGTCAGTGTTAATGTTAAACTGAAAGACCATCTAAACGCTAAACTTACAATAATGTCTTTGTCATCACCACAAATTTAGCAGTAGTGGGCTTAGATTAGCATAAGCTTAACTGAAGATTGCGATTTCAAAGAGAATCAACTTTCAAACAAAACATTTAGAAATAGATTTAACAACATTTCTTATCCTATAATAAGTTATAGAAACTCAATTTCACATTATTTCACAAAAGATACAGTACTATTCACAAACTAAGAACCAAATATTTAAAAGGTTCCTTTTTCTTATAAAATTAAAGAAATTCATTTAAAATTTTTTAAACAGGATTTATCTTTCCAGTAAATAATACTTACTTTTCATTTTTGGTTTACAAGGACGATTTCTTGGTTAACAATATCCTTTTGCTGGGAAAATTTTATATACACAAATCTAACTACTTGAAGGTATGAATTTCATAATAAGCATATGTTTTACAAATGTCTCCAAAGTGATGTAAAAGAAAAAATGCATTGTTTTTTTTTTTTCCATTACTGTATATCCCTCTTATCTTTTCTCTGTATTTATATCATGCACTGTTCTGCACTGTCTAATGCAAAAATGATATTGCCATGTTGTTTGTACATGACAAAATCCTATAAAAGCACAGCTTCCTTTACATTAGTGGTGTTTAAAAATCAAAGATAGGTAAGTTTACCTAACCAGAGGATACTAAAGGTTTATTACACACAGTAGCACAAGCAGTAGATGCTCTTGGGAGGCGTTTTCTCTTACACAGTCTTGTTTGTGATTTTTATTTTTTCAGCTGAAACTCCTTGAAGGTCGGTTTGTTTTGTGGGCAGGCTTGCATTTCCCAGTCCAGGATAGTGGTACTGCTGGAAATGTCTGTTTTTTTGAATCAACAATTCTGAAAGCATTCTCTGACCAAAGCTTTCCCAGACTAAAACAGGTTGTAGACTAAAACTGCATGGGTCTGTTTGGCTGTACTGTATATTGGTATTTCTACACTGGTATTTCCTAGCAGTGACACCCATAATTACAACAGGATTTGCTTTGTTTGTCCTTTCAGGTGAATATTAATATATCTGAATTGCTTGATTTGATACTCTGGAAGTGTTACCGTTTCCACCAGCATTTCTAGAAATAACAGTTATGTGGTTAACAGTTGTACTTTTGATAAGTACAGAGCAGAGCTGGGAGCCTGAGTAAACTGAGAGTTCAACATTCTTCTAAGTATTTCATGTCTGTGGTGGTATAGACAATTGTTCCACATATACACACATATGTTACAGTTTGCACTTGTGACCTTGGGGATTGAACATTCCATCAAAACCCTTCCATACACACGCAGGACATTCCAGCTGTATCAAAAAATATCCTGTATAAAAGTGTAACTGGGATTGAATTGATCAAGACACAAGAATAATATGTTTTTACTGAAACTGTCTACCACAAAACCACATTCTCTGACATTTGTTTATTTTATATCAGGAGGATATTTTTCCATATACTTAGCATCTATGTCATTTTATTTATTTGAGTCTACATTGTTTGTTTGTTTGTGATCAGCACAATAAATTATAAAGTCATCGTGACTTATACATTGTCTTTTTTGTTCTTACAGAAAAATATGGGATGAAAAGGTTAAGGATCCATCTACCAGGTATAACCTCTTAGGTGTTTTTCTCTTTTAAACGCATGTATCGATGAGCTAAATTCCACTACAAATACAGATTTATAGTTTTGCTTGATTTTAGATCAGATCATACATTGCACGGCACTAACCAATACTATACTATAAAGTTCACGCCTCTGCACCTTTTTTGGCATCGTAACCTGACATGGCCTCTCCTACCCTCTTCCCACAGGCTGAGTTTAATGGCCAAAAAGAAGAGTTTTTGGGTGGAGAAAGTACATTGCCTTGGTACAGAGCCTGGCCTGGCCGAGTGTCGTGCCCAACTCTCTATTCCTCACAGTTCTACCCCATGTAAAAATGGACGCTATGTAGTTGTCCACTGCAAACCAGGACCGCAATTTTCCCGCATGTCCTCAGGCAGGCCTCAAGCCCCACATCCTATCAAGGTATGCCTGTCCTACTTTCATTCAAGTTAGAACAGTATGCAAACCCGAAGGTGTGATAATCATAGAGTTTTTAGTTTTTTGTCAAACAGAAAAATCTACCATCTTCTGTATCAGAAAGTATTGTCTTCTTTCACTGAAGCTCAAAGCCTAAGTAATTGTTTGTCCACTAATGACAGTCAGTAAGCATGCCATAACAGTCATAATAATATCTTATCCAGTGTTGTGTAATTTGCCTTCCACTAGCCGGCAGTTCGTTTGAAGTCAGGACCTCGCTTGGGTGAGGGCAGGGTGGAAGTTTTGCGTGAAGGAAAGTGGGGAACTGTAGTTGATCATCTTTGGAATCGCGTCTCTGCCAGTGTGGTATGCAGAGAACTTGGTTTTGGTACTGCCAAAGAAGCTCCTACAGGAGCCTATATGGGCCAAGGTAAGATATTTGGATTTGTACAGTATTAGATGTCAGAGCGGTGCAGTGAGTAGTGTTGTCACCTCACAGCTCCAGTGTCCCTAATTCAATCCTGAGTTCAGGCTGTATGAATTTTCACATGTTCTTCCTGTGTATATAGGGCTTTTTTGGTGCTCTCCAATTTTCCTCCTCCTCCCAAAAACATTCCAGTAAGTAAATTGATAAATGATCTCGTATATGTCACAATTTGGGCACCGCAATGTACCGGTGGTCAATTCAGAGTGTACAGTATTGTCACCTCATTCCCAGAGTTTTATGGACAGGTTGCTGATCCACTGAAATCCTCATTAAAGTTGAACGGTTACTGAAAATGAAAACAAGTGTATTGCTATTCTGATATTTTGAAAGGATTCAGCAGAATATGAGGCAGGATATGACCTCTTTAGGGCTGTGTCCTATTATGTCAATCACCCGACTGCGGTAATATTCCAGTTAAATTAGCTAGCAGTTATTTGTTTATTTATTTTGAAAAAGTGAAAGGTGAAAGGTTGTATACTGCACCTTTTTCTCAAACCAACTCAAACAAAGTAGTAGGATTGTTCTCTTTATGTAGAAGTGAATTACTTATGCCTCATTTTATTGAACTAAGTTGTGGATAAATGCTGGAAATGTGACTAATCTCTTGCACTGTCAGAGTCTGCCAAAGTGTCCATTCCTAGGTGCATAATTTAATGAAATAACCTCATTCACTTTTGTTTCAGCTTAGACACTGCATTTTTATATTTATCTTCATGCTACAGTACATAAACTGTATGTAACATAGCCTTACATCCTTACCTAATATGCTGTACCTAACATTTCATATATTTTCATCATATTTAATATATTTTTATTTACTGCTTAGTGGCTTCTCTTTAAAGCCTGAAGTCTCTTCCTTTTAGCTCTATCAAGGAGTATTTTTCTTCCCACTGTCACCTCTATTTTGCTCATTAGGCTGCTTGGTGACAATGTTTATTCTCTATTCTCTAGAAAAGACTAGACCACATAGACAGACCAAATATAAGAAACTGTTTCTACTCCAGAATCCAATAAAACTAGCAGTTGGAATGAAGTTTAATGCTAGTAGTTAGGCTAAATATGCACATAAATATGCTCAAAATTAACTAAATATGGCATATCTTATGAGCACACTGTGCTATTTTATTGCAATTGGTGTGTGTAGTTAGCAGATCTTGTGAGATGATTTCAAGCTGTTGTACACTAAAGTAGCCATGACTTTAATAACTCCATGGCTTAATCAAGGTGAAATCCTGTACAATGTAAATTTGGGCAAGTCATACATATTATGTGATTATTTAAATTACATGACTATTACTGTAATTAATGATCCAAAACGTTGACATTTCCACAAACAGGTTAAGATGTATTTCTGTAACATATTGCTTATTCAGATTGGTTAAGTTTGTCTGACTCAGCTGGCTAAAAACTGAGTCAGGACTCAACTGATTGTGGTCATTATTGGGAAAAGTGGGCATGAGTGGTGGTGTGTGGATTCATGACTTGTGTTTTCCAAACTGAACCCATAAATGGTGAACACTGTGTAGGAATGTTCTTTAATGCATAAATAGTTTGCCATTGGCACAATAACAGTAAATTCCTTTTTTCTTTGGCTGTGGATTTTGAGTGAAACATATAACATAGCAAAGTGCAGCATGAATTGTAAAAAAAGGATGAAAGTAAAGCTTGGCATAAATCACTTACATTACTTTGTACAGCATGCCATAGAATGTCCTGACTATGAAAAATAAATATATAGTAATATAGTAATAGTCTGTTATTATTACATTCACTCACTGGAAACACAATTAATATACAGATTACATAATCAGCTCTCTGTTTATAAGGTACTGCTACCATAATTTCACACTCACTGGCCATTTTAATAGTGTAACGCCGTTGGTTCTGCTACACTTGATAGCATCACACACACACACACACACACACACACACACAGATCACTTCTACACAAAGCAATTTTAGATAAGATAAGATAAAATTGCCCCTAGGTGTGAATGACTATGGGTTGTGCTGCCCAGTCCCTGTAAAGAACTGGGATACATAGGGTGCATTCCCATCTCAAGCTCTGTGTTCCAGCATAAGTCTGGATCTACCATGATCTTAACCAGGATAAAGCATTCACTGATTGTAAGTGAGCAGAGTGGTTACATTCAGTAGAAAGTAATAAAATCACTGATTGTAATATGATTGTAGATTGCAAGTGTACCTAATAAATTGGAAGCTAAGTGCCTGTTGTTATACACACACACAAAAAAAACCTAGTTTCTTAATTAGTGATGTAGTGCCTGAATCCAATCATTGACACTTTCTGTGATATTACTGTGATATTTTATTTTTATTGATTATTTTAAAATTGCAAAAATTTAACTAAAGCAATGAGAGGAAATATTCTATACAAGTTGCCTTTTCTCGATCACATCATCAATTGCCAAAATTACAGGGACAATGGATGACTATCTGTTTCCACTTCTAACCAATGGTGTATTTTTGTCCTTATATGTAATTTTCTCTATGAGGTATACATCCACTTGAAACCTCAAGGCCAAAACCAGTTTCTTGTGATTCCTTCCATGGTCAAATGATTTCCCAGAACTATGGTAAATCTGGGCACAGTGCAGTCTCCATTTAGGTAGTGTGGTTATCGTGTTTGTCCCAGTAAGTAAACAACTGGTAGAGATTTCAGTGGCTGGGTTGAAAATGGTTTTTTGATGAGTTGTAGAATTTAACGAAACACACCATACTGCAATTTAAAACAACCATTTTTGTCCATAACCGCTCCCCAAAGTTCTAAGCAGTATTTTATTTAAATGTCCTCTGCAGCTCTGAGAGATAAAGAAAACATATGATTACACATCTCTCACATTAGTCTTATTCATAGTCATTTCAAGTCCAGTTATACCTCATTTGCACTATATAACTTGTGTGATGATTTCTACTCTCAGCCTTTAGCCTTCAAAAATGCCATCTAGCCACATATTTGTTTGTTGAAAGAAAACAAATGTGGAAAATTATCCATGAGTAGTTATCATCGCAGAGCTGGCAGACAGACTGAGTTGATATCTACTGCCTATGTGGCACAGTTGTGAAGTGACAACCATGATTTACGGAAGCAAGCAGACATTTGTTGTTTGTTTTATTTGTTTATCTTTTTGATGCTAATTGCAAGACATGTGGAGGAAAGAAATTGCAAAATTGCAGGCCTTCTCTCTCTTCTCTGCCTGGTACATTTACTGGCGAATTAGAAAACCTTTCATCACTTCTTAAAGTGCAATATGTCTAAATACAGACAATTTACATAAGTAATGAGGATTCTTTTCAACAGAGTGATGTACACGTATGATCAGGTTAATCTATTGAAAAAATATCTTACTCAATTGGTAATGTTTGAAGCCACATTTGAGGTTTTCTGTTCTGCTATTTTACAGGAACCGGGCCGATCCATATGAACTCAGTTCAATGTACAGGAAGCGAGCGTTCCATTTTGGATTGCCATTTCCAACCAGTCCAGCCCTGGACATTCAAACATACTCAGGATGCATCTGTCAGATGTAACGTTCCCAAGACGGGTGTGGAGAGCACAGTAAGTACAATTCTTTTTTTTTTTCAGAATTCTCATATCTCTAGAAAAAAAAGCATCTTTAAATCGATCTGTACTAGAAACTGCTACTAGAGTGTGTTGCTTATTGGGTGTCAAGTTTTCTGTAAAACAAGGGATCTGTATCTTTGTCATATGACTTGCATACAAATGCCCTAGGCACACAGATATTAAAAGTGATTGTAAAAATGGCAGTTATGAAACTATGCGCATATGTATGTGTCAACATGCTGGTCAGCAGCAGTTTTAATGTCTGTGTACTGGCAAATTTATGTGTGGCATTTATGTTTTTGCTTTGCTATTGAAAAGTTTTACAAGAGTGTTGACAGAATCAATGAAGCATGGGTTATACAGTAACTGATAACACCGATACATAGCTGCATTTGCACTTTATTAATAGTTTCTGTTGATTCAGTATGGATATACTGTATTTGTGTCAATATGTATACGGCAAATCTTTGTGTGTGTGTGTGTGTGTGTGTGTGTGTGTGTGTGTCAGGTGCGATTAGTAGGGGGCAGAGATGTAGCAGAAGGCCGTGTGGAAGTGCTCATGGAGGTTGGGGGCAGGAAGCGTTGGGGAGCAGTATGCAGTGAGAACTGGGGCATTAATGAGGCAATGGTTGTGTGCAGACAACTGGGCTTTGGCTTTGCTGCACGCGCCCATCAGGTGAGCCTGCATTTACCACATGGGACTGATTAAGAATGCAACACATTCCAGCATTCGTTGAATGTGCCACTTGTTTTCCTATTTCAAAACACTGACACACTTACGTCTGTGTGGATTGTGTCATGCATATTTTCAGGGAAGAGTACATATAAATGTCTATGTTTATATAGTAGTTGTTCTGTTATGTTGAAGAGGTGGTACTGGAAGACACGGGGTTCTAATTAAGGGTGTATTTTATGATGTAAGTTGTATTTTTACTCAAGTTTATGGATATCTCTCTTTTCTTCCTTATTCCTCTCTCTTTGCTAAGTATTTCTTCCTAGGAAAGCATATGCCATGTAAAACCATTCACATATGTGTCATAACAAAGTTTATACTTACTATAGAAAAGCCAGCGTTCATTCATCCTGAAAGTATACTAGGACCTTTAGGAAGCAGAAAATCTGTAATGCATCAGTACTTAATTACTGAAACGACTTCATCATAAGTGTGTCATCATAGCTGTTAGTCTTTTATTGGAATATGGAGCATACACAATATTCAATACTGACAGAAATCTAAAATTCTACTTAACTGTGAACAGGATACATATTACTGGCCTGGAGACCCTAAAGCCCAGGAAGTGCTGCTGAGTGGGACTCATTGTGTGGGCACTGAATTGTCCATTCAGCAATGTCGCAGAAACAGCAATGTATACTGTCCCCGTGGAGGAGGACCCAGAGCTGCCGGAGTCACCTGCTCAGAAAGTAAAGTGTCTTTCATCAATGTAAATTTTAACTAAAGTGTTCCTTACAAACAATGATTCATGATCACTTTATACTCTGGGATTATTATTTATTTAATAATTGATTCCAACAATTGATCCCAGACCTATATCCAAGCCAACAACCTGCAATCATTTCTGTATTGGTCTGGATATAGGTTTGGGATCAATATCATCTTCAGACAAGTTTTAACCTCCTAACAGAGTCAACCAGGTTTGGAGTGAAATATTCTGGTACTCTCATTATCTATCAATTCAAATTCCTAGTTCAAATCAATGATTCACCATCATAATTTACAATGTGCAGACCATGTTTTTGACAACCCAACTGTGGTTCAAATGAAGCTTGGAGATGATTAGATAGAACATTCTGGATTTTCTGGAAACTTGAGAAGTTGTTGTAATCCTACTTACTCTTGTCTGTTTTTGTACTTGCTCTAGTTGCTCCTGACCTGGTGGTGGATGCACAGCTGGTGCAGGAGTCTGCCTATCTGGAGGATAGACCACTTTACTTGCTCACCTGTGCCCATGAGGAAAACTGCTTGTCTTCTTCAGCCAGCCGCATGAACTGGCCTAATGGTCACCGGCGTCTACTGCGTTTCTCCTCCCGCATCATGAACATGGGTAAAGCCGACTTCAGGCCCAAAGCTTCACGAGAATCCTGGACATGGCACCAATGTCACAGGTAAGACTTAGGAGCCAGGGCAGAAGTCTAAGTAAGAAACAGGACTATGATTTTGTTTTTATAATTTATAAAATAATGAAAACATGATTTTCAAGTTTTGACATAACGTCACTTGCTCTCCTGTACATCAGGAGCAGTATTTTGATAGGAGTTAAACTGGGTCAGTGAGGACAGCTTATATTAATACATAAAATTTATTGTTTAAAAATTAGCACTTAAAATGATTATTTTAGCTGAGCCTCTTTGTATAATATGGAAAGGTTCATGTAAATTGCTAATAAAGTATGCTCAAGTACACAATCACATGTACAAGTGGCTATAAATCCGGTCTGTGGGAACAAGGTAAGCCGTTTAGGACCAGGATAGCACTGTTCTATACTTTATTCATTAATCTCTTAAAGAAAAAACCCCAAGGTTTGGATTTCAAAGCAGACCATTCAGGCAGCCTGAATAAACAGTGCTGCAAGCACAACCCTGCCAGGACATCAATAGTGTTCAGTGAGGGGTGTTACCCTGCAGCCAACACCTTCATGCTGCAGCAGTGAGGTCATTCAGTAACACTATATATTGGCTCAGTGTTTTGTGCTTATTCATAACCTCGGTTTCCTTCAGATAAAGTGTTCCTACAGACACAATCCTTTTAAAGTAATCCAGCATGTAAACTCGATCACTTCTGTGATCATTATCAATAACAGATTGATTCTGTGGTGTATTCACAGGCACTACCACAGCATTGAAGTGTTTACACACTATGACCTTCTCACACTCAATGGAACAAGAGTAGCAGAAGGGCACAAAGCTAGCTTCTGTCTGGAGGACACATATTGTCCTGAAGGTAATAAGTGGTCATGCAAAATATATGAAGAATTTTTTCAAAGGTTTTGCATGACATGTAGCTATGAGGTTCACCAATATGTTTTCTTTAGGACTCCAGAAACGCTTTTCATGCTACAACTATGGAGATCAAGGAATTTCAGTGGGGTGTTGGGATACATATCGTCATGATATTGACTGCCAATGGGTTGATATCACTGATGTCAGGCCAGGAGATTATATCTTCCAGGTAGGTTTTATATACTACTTTATATTTGAGTATGTATGTGGTATTTGGTGGACTAGCCTTTAAAACATAGCCCTTCCCACACCCTGCAGTCAAGGCAGGGATCTCAGCACTTTGTCTCTTTCATTAACATAGTTATATGCTAATCAAGCAAATCTTTATGGGTTATCACCACTGAAATCTTTGCAATCGGGCCTGTTTACCCCGAGCATGCCTCATACCATAGGTACAAAATTTGCATGAGCAGCTTTAAGACCTATTTTTTTATACATCCCATTCTGCTGAAGTAAATGGTGGGTATATGGGGAGCTGTGTTTTTAATTACAGTCTACCTATGTGTGTATACCATTTAAAAGCTTTATTTAGTCTATGTATCATGTCTGAGCACAAAATGGAACGTATATATTTTAAGCATGTTCTTCAGATCCTAATTATAAGCCAGCATTTTGCTGTATAGTTGTAGCAATAAACTGAGTTGTGGTAATGCTTAAAGTTTAGTAGGCCTGTTTGATCATCACATAAAGGCCAATACCAACTAATCTAAACAGACACAGAGAGCCTGTCTATGGATACACACTGTGGGTTCAACCAAACTTAGAGAAAATGCAAATAATTTATGGTTCACTGTCCAGGAATAACCGGGACCAATTTCTTCAAACTATTTCCCTTAGTACTCAGCTGGACAAAAACAAAGACTAACCTTCCAAGCCCCTCTATAACAGACACAGCAAACTGGAGACCAAGAACGTTTTTTTCACATTCCATCATTAAAATATATATATATATATATATATATATATATATATATATATATATATATATATATATATATATATATATATATATGTATATATATATATATACATATGTGTATAATAGTCTTGCTCAGGGACATACAATAACAGATCAATAACCCAAAACCTTAATCTTGCCTTGCATTCACAAACCCTGAATATACAGCTAATGCCTGATATAGTCACACTAGTTATTTTCTTTGTTTTGGTGATGTGACTGAAATTTGCCTATTTCTGTATAAACAAAAGTCTACATATTGTAGACCTGTATGTGAGGGCATAAACTAATTGTGTTTTATACTTTAATTTTCACTATAGGTGGAAGTGAATCCGTCACTGGATATGGCTGAGTCAGACTTCATGAATAATGTAATTCGCTGTAGGTGTAGATATGATGGTCAAAGAATCTACATGTATGGTTGTCACGCAGGTACGGTCATAATATTGAACACATGTCCTCATGTATACATTAATTATATACACAAACTATATGCATTTCTTCATTGTTGTCAACTTGCTTCATTTCTCTTTGTACAGGAGATGCCTATAGTGCTGAGATTGAAGACTTGTTTGAACACCAGCGTCAGATCACTAATAATTTCCTCTGAGCCGTGTGCAGACAGCACCCGCTGTGAGCTGTTAAACTATGGACTTGAAAAATATATATATCATCTCTTTATTATTTACAAACACATTTCCTGCTTGGGGAATCAATCACAAGTCAAAATGCTGTTTAATTATCACCTCAGTGCTAAATAATTACTGAAAATGACTAGAGAAGCAGATTTATTTATATTCACTGATAATTTTGTTGAATGGTGGTGAATGAGAGTAAAAACAATGTCAAACTGTAATATAGATCTCTTTGGATTACAGTATTCAGGTCTAGACATGTATTATTCGAATATATCAACTGAATCTTATTTACTGGGTTCCAGCACAGTGAATTTTATTACACTACATTCAGTAATATACTTTGAGTGTTGCACTTTATTTATTGACCATCAGTATTCTCATAGACACTGCCCAATCTTTACCACGGGGTCGGATTAGTGGTCTTTGTTTATTATTTTGTTTAATTGTTGTTTTATTCAGTATTTATCCCATCATATTTTTTCATTTCTTTTATTCTTCCTTTCCATCAAGTGGTTACACCTTATAATAGGCATTGTACAGTACAAAACTGCAAATTAATTTATTTAATGCTTTGTTATGCTCATTTTATATTTGAATCGATAACAGGTTATTTTTATTAAGCTATAAATTTAATACACATTACTATGATATGAAGTTATTGTTTTAATTCCGAAACATCTTGAACTATTTCTAAGCCTCAACCCACCAGAAGCCTAAAGCGCAAGAACTAGTGCAAGTTGCATATAAAGTGTAAAGCTTTACTTATGGAAATTGCGTATGGTCAAGTTTATAAAGCTAAGTAAAAACGACTGGATGGGGAAAAACAAAATGTTTCATTGTGAAGAGGCTTGATATCTCAGCAATTCAACATAATATAAACTCATTGTTCTTTCTTCCTTTTTTTACATGGCCTAAAAATCCACCTTAAAGTAGAGCAATTTTCTTGAAGGAAGTGTACATGTATTTACTGATGATGAAAACCTATATTAATGAGTACTGTGTTATTATAATCAATCTATGGCCTCTTTGTTACCTCAGTAACTTCCCTTAGATTAAATTTACTAGCAGCCAATATATAAATATACTATATAAATATTTTAAACCGTTCATTGTACATCTCAGTGGCAAAGAGTTGTTTTTTTTTCTTAAAAGCTTGTAAGTTTAAGTGAGCTTTTCACCAGCTTATCCAAATTGTCTCTGTGATACACTTTTAGCATGTATTGTAGTTATCATGTTTTAAAAGGTGCCAAATGACTCTTATTTTCTTAATGTATTGAATGCTCTAGGATTCTGGAGACATCATTTTCTACATGTTTACTTATACATTTTTCATAATGTACTCTGAAACATTTTTTTTTCTCCAGTTGATATTTATTTAGAAGCCCTCATCACACAATACTGTATTCCCACTTAAGGAAGCTGAGTGACTTGA
>NC_083465.1:14800800-14883300 GCF_030014155.1 Tachysurus vachellii
TATATATCTCTTTGTCATCACGGCTTGCTGATACGCCATGTAATTACAAAAAGCGTTCTGATTTATTAGAGCTGAATTTCAATCTTCTAAAGTGATGTTCAACAAACAGTAGTCATAGAAGTTTAAAAAAAAAGCAATTTATAGGTGTTATGAGAAATCAATCAAGGTCAAGGAAATGTGTAATTAATACAGAGGTATGAAAGATTACCTCCAGCTCTCTCTGTGGCGTGCACCCTCCCTGATACTGCCTTGTTATTTATCTGTTCTGTCACACTGTTGTTGTGATTATGGATGTCATACAGCAATAAACCCCTGTGGGATCAATATTCCTTAAATTAAAGCAAAAAGTGAATTTCCTCAGCTGGCCACACTCATGGGTGGCAGGAGTTACCTTGCTGAATTATCATAAATTTAGCCTACATACCCGAGGCAGGCAGACATCAAAAGTAACACTGTGAGACTGTTAATGCCTAACCTGGAGTGCTAGCATATAGAGTAGATGCTGAATTGTTTTTGTCCATTCTGTCTAAAAGAAACTCTCCAGCAATTCCACAGTTTTACAAAAGTTTAACAGGCGTCTTGGTCTTTATATTCTATTGAACCCACTGACTCTGTACTCTATATAAACCATGTTTTGAATAAGTCTGAACTTACATAGCTAACTTAAAACCCCTAGCTGACCAAACAATCTATTTTACAGACCAAACAACTTGAGGTGCAGAAAGCAGACCATTGTACAGTGCTGAGGTTGAAGATCTGTTTGTGAGATCCTACTTGACCACTGTCTTTAAATCAATAGTCCATTTGTTCAGGAATAGCACCAGCTTTATCCTTGCGCTTAGCTTCAGTGCAAAATAAATTCTTTCCACGTGAGTCACTGTGCCTTTTCACTCAGCATAAGGTGTAATGATGCGTTGGTAGGCCTATACAGATTAAATAAATTTCTGTGAAGCAGAAACAAATGCTAAAGTGAATTGCATTTGCTACAGTGAGTTGCTACATTCAAATTAGGAAGCCCAAATTCTTCACAAGGAACAGAACCCTGTCATCCAACATGCATGTAGTAGATTTGATTGTGCTGTGGAAGCTGGAGAAGAGAACATGAATGATAAATGCAATTAGACTTTCTGAAGAATATTGCAATGATCAACTGACAGGAAACTCGTTTTGCAAATCCTATCCATGCTGGTACTTGGTTTCTACCTCACGCTCCCATCACCGGAGATGGACAGGTTTTCTCTAATCCTTTCTCTAAGAGTTCTCTAAATCGATTTGTAATTAATTTAAGAGAATGAGAAATATGACACAGGTAAGAGTTAAGCACCTTGTAGTGACATGACTCTTTATCTTACCAAAGCAATTTTTGCAGAATGTCAATTTAAATCATGGACATAACTGTTTTGAATGATTTCTCCTACTCCTCCTTATGTAACACCCTGTACAGCACATAACTGGAGCTGATATTCTCCTCATATGAAACAAACATGTTTTTTTTTTTGTACAGTTGAATCGTGTCAGATTTAATGTAGTGACATTAATTTTAAAGACAATCTTGACTGACACTGTGACACTGATTTGTTATGACATAGAGACACTCTCCCTGAAAGCCTGTACAAACTGGAATGGTTAAAAATCACTGTTTGATTTCTCATATTGATTTGACAATTCTTAAGAACATGAAATGCATGTGTCGAAACTGTCATGATGCATGGAGTTCTTGGAAATTTGTGAAAGTCTATTAGGTTTTTTTATTGTAGCCTAGATGTAAAATAATATATGCGCTAAAACTGAAGGTAGGCAGATTTATAGTGCAGTTTCCTGCTTTTCTTTCTGTGTGTTGGTAAAGTATATAATGCTTTTAGCTTCCTATAGGTTATATTGTTTTTATCAGTACATCGGTATAATAATGTCTGTAAGGTTTAGCTTTACAAAAGAACAGTATGCTTGAAAGCTCTTGAAAGAGTTGAAGTTACAAGGTGAAAGTACAGATTTCTCAAATGGCCCACTACATCTATAATCATTTCCCTCTCTAAACAAGACTTCTTGTCATCCTTGATGATGTCATTCAAAGAAAAACAATGCAATCATTTACCTAAAATGCTCTTTTGAACATACACTTTAAAGCTGATAGCGAAATTAACAAGGAGCTTCTGTATGGGAATAGTTGAGATGAGTTGATGTACATTAGAGTTTACTTTTGTTTTAAATATTCGATCACATCCTAATGTGCATTTAATCTAATAGTACTACTGAATGAAGCACAGAACCAGATTTCTAGTCTCCTTGTGCATTTGTCACCAGCATCTTGAGGAACACCAGTACATCTGCCCATTCATACAATTACACAATCAGCCAATCATGTGGCAGTGGTAATTTGTATCAAGCCATACAGATACAAAGAGCTTGGTCAAGGTCAAGAGCCTGAGGTAATGTTCACATCAAACAGCAGAATGGGGTACAAGTGTGATCTCAGGGACTTTTACCTTGACATGGTAGTTGATGCAAGAGGGGCTGTTCTAAATATTTCAGAGGCAAATAATTTTCTGGGATTTTCTTTTTCTTTCTTTCTTTCTTTCTTTCTTTCTTTCTTTCTTTCTTTCTTTCTTTCTTTCTTTCTTTTTCTTTTTTTAACAGTCTCATGTGTTAACACATAATAATATGAAATAATCCAGTGAACAGCTGTTCTGTGGGAAGAAATGGGTTGCTGATGAGAGAGGTCAGAGTAGATTGACCAAAAGATATGCTGTGGTTTACAGCTGTGGTGAGAATGCCACATTGGCTGAACATTTTTTTCTTTTCTTTTGGGTTTCAGTTTTTTCTGATGTGTTATAGCCTACAAACAGTCGACCTCAAAAACTGATCTACCACAATGATTAACATGCTAAGCATTCAGAGATGGTTTTCTGTTCCTTTTAAAAGCTTGCTTATTTGATGCAAATTTGCTCTCCCAGTTTATCTCTTTCTGGGCAATGGGAGAGGAAATAATACAATCTGGATTGAAGAACAGTTCATCACAGTTCATCACATTTATTTGACTTTTACTTTACATATACTGCAAATAATATTTTTCACTTTTATAATAAAGAATAATTACTAATTAAAATCTTGTTTTTGTAGACAGCACACTTTATTAGACAAAATAGCTCAGGTGAAGCACCATACATTGCTTCAGATCTTCCATGAACATCTGTATTTTAATGTAAAGAACTTATTAACAATGTTCTGCTCTCTCAGACCTTGACCACTCTCATGCACATGGTGAAGGTTCATTCTAAACTACAGAATTCCTTTATTTTCTCAGCTCATAAAGAATAAACACTATTAAGGATATCAATCAGTATAGGGAACATAAATGCCTTTATTTCTCTCCAACACAAAACAGATTTATGTGTCCTTCTACTGACGCATAATTCATACATTCATACATCAAATTAAAGAGCGACACATAGTGGGGTGGGAAAGTGGGTATAAAAAGTACTGGTTCAAGTAAAAAAAAGAACTGACTCGGTGAGGCAGAGATGAAAAGCTTTAGAGTGAAGTTTCAAGCAGGTAAATAGCAATGTTGTCTCTAAGCTATAGCCACATGCTCTGTGTTCCCAGATTAGGTTGTGGATCCTCTATGATTCTGTCCAGGATAAAGCTGTTATGATGAATGAATGATGAATGTACAGTATAGAGCAATAATTCATCTGTGGGTGTAAATTGCAGGGATTTTGTCTCAAGGAAAGGGCATTGTCATGCCTAAAAACTCCCTTTCCTATTACAACACAATAAAATCCAGTATTCAATAAATAATATAACTATTTAAGTGTCAAGAAATTCATATTGTAAATTAGATTTGCAATAAGAAATTAATCCTCCTTGCAGTTTGAAGTTTAGTTTTCTATGCAACATTCATTCATTCATTCATTTTCTACCGCTTATCCAAACTACCTCGGGTCACGGGGAGCCTGTGCCTATCTCAGGCGTCATTGGGCATCAAGGCAGGATACACCCTGGACACAGTGCCAACCCATCGCAGGGCACACATACACTCTCATTCACTCACGCACTCACACACTACGGACAATTTTTCCAAAGATGCCAATCAACCTACCATGCATGTCTTTGGACCGGAGGAGGAAGCCGGAGTACCTGGAGAAAACCCCCGAGGCACGGGGAGAACATGCAAACTCCACACACACAAGGTGGAGGCGGTAATCGAACCCCCAACCCTGGAGGTGTGAGGCCACTAAGCCACCGTGCCCCCCTTCTATGTAACATAATAGACAAATATAAAAGGCATTCCATTTACATAACAATAGCTTATGGACTGCTATTTTTCAGATTCGCTGTGTTGAATTCTGTAACAGCCAATGAGAGTGTGAGAGGAAATCAAATTCATCTGATTTCAGGCACAGCAGATCCCCGAATCAAACTCTAGCAACCATCTACACTGTAGATTCTACAGTTTCTGTCTGGGTAGGTGAGAACAAAATGTAAGCACAATAATTCTTGCTGTGGTAGATTTCTGGCAAAAATCCAGAAATCAAAATGTAACTATTTTTTTTTTTTTGCACACATACTTTGTGACAACTAATTAAAAAGTCTATATTTTTCCAGAATAGAATAGAATAAAAATTTATTTTAATATATAAAAATTTTTATTTTTATATATTAGTTTATTTACATTCTACACTCCCTGTGCTTTTTCCAAGGTAATTCGGGGTAAATTAGAGGACAGACTAACATAGGTGTGAAAATGGTCATATATGGTTATATAAAAGTTGGTCACATTAACCTGACAACCCTGTAACATAGACGTATGCCAGAAAGCAGTGATTATTCATTGGTCTGTTTATATATATATACATCATGAGGTGCAACACTTAAATTTGCAGAACTTCACAGCACTTCGGTGCTGGACTCCTGAACACCATGACTTTAGAGATAGCGCTGGACCCTAGAGCTAATTACTTTAGAATGGCAGTGTTCTCAAAACCCATACATGACATAGACACTAGTTATATAAATAAATAAAAAACAATGGCTCTAAAGCACAGAACAGGGTTCATTTGTTGCACAATAACTATCAGCATCTATAGAGGATTATGTCGCACAATACGAGACCCAACGATGATGAGTGCACTTCAGGAGGGGGAGAGAAATATGACAGCATCCATCAGAAGCTAGGCAGGCAGGCAGAAGAAGCAAGTGGAAGAGAAATTCTGCCAAGGACGTTTTAGTGTGCTGCCAGGCTTCAATGATCCATGGACCTAGCAATAAACCAAAATCCAAGAAATGTGTTCTCCTCTACTGCAGTCTGAGCTCAGACTAGCAAAAATTTGCATCTACTGTTAAAACAATACAGCTCAGTATAGTAGCGCAGGAACACCGGACAAACAATTACTATGGTATATCTCAAAGTTAACCCTCTTGTCTCTTGCAGTGGACAGATTATAGAAACTGATTTATCCAGGCAAAACTAATCAACTTTTCCGGTGGATTCTAAGGTGTACTGATGAGTCGTTCTTTCAAAAAAAGTACATTTTGAGAGCAATTTACAAGACTTGTTTTTTAAAGAGAATAATTTTACTCTTGCTGTATCTGAGCTGTTTGTGTGAATGTGTTTGACGAACAGCTGTGTAAAGGTTAGCATAAAAGGGATGCCTGCATTTCTGCTTGTTGAATATATACCGTATGCAGTGTGTAGGCTCATATGTAAGAGAATTCATAAATGCTTACTATACTGTTGAATGCAAATTTGATGTTCACTAGTTTAGGTTTTAAAAAAAAATTGCAAAAAATGATTTCATTATACAGTTCTAACCATAGAAATGTCAGAGGTGAAATCAAAGACTGCAAACTATCTGGCTTAGACAAAAATGGGGAGCTATCCGGCTCTTTTCGGTGAGCTAACGTAAATGATCTGACTATTTACATTAATTTTACATTTATGGCATTTGGCAGTATCCTTTATCCAGAGTGACTTTAAAGTTTCTATCACTTAATACACACATACATCTCAAACACACACAACACAAGCAATATTGTAAATGCTAATTTTCTGTAAGTACTCCGAGGAGTTAAGTTTTTAGTCTTCAAATAAAGACAGTCGGTGACTCAGCTGGTCAAACATCTAGAGGGAATTTGTTGTGTGAATGGTGTACATCTTTTCAGGTGGATCCAATTCATCGTCTAGTTCCCAAGCCTAAACATTTATGTGGCAGTCATCACAGCCCACCACAGTCGATAATAAATCTGAACCTCTTTTTAGGCATATGAACAAGCTGTCATTAAATGTGGATGAGTTAAATAATTGATTATGAAATTACAGTCAAGTGCAAAGGAATCTTGCACCTTTCAACAGGATACTACTGTATGTCTACAGCTGGGAATGGGAAATCTTTTTTAAACTGACTATGACCTCAGAAACAAATCTGGATCGGCAGGCTGACTTGCAGTCAGCAGCACCAAAAGTAATATTTCCTAATGCACCAGTCACAAAGGATTTCCCATGGGTAAAAACTTCATTCAGAGTATTATAGGAGATTTTGCACTGTTAGCTGTACTGCCACTGGCTCTATGATGAACTCTTTAGTTGGGTTGAGTGTGTTTGGCCACATACCATTTGTTCATTCTTGTTTTTGCAGTTTTATACGTATGCACACATACACACACGCGCACACACACACACACACACGCACACACACACACACACATATACATATACATGCAGTATATATGTGTGTGTGTCACTTTCGGCCAGTTACGCGACAGATTCTTCACAGAGTCACACCCATGATTGACAGCTGGAGTCATATAGTAAAATGTTTCCATAGATAAACTCTCCCAGCTTTTGGGAAATGTAAATGATGGTTCATTTACATCTTTTCAACTATTTTGAGTTCGGGTCAAACTCACAAAAGAGACTTTAGAGCCCTAAATAAAACACAGTTGAACATCAACAAATAGTATATGAACGTGGCCATTTCCTCTGAAAATTAATCATTTTCTTCACATGCCTTAGTTTGATAAGAAGCAGGCTAAGCCATGATTGGTGCTCATGATTCAGATTGTTTAATCCTATTTCTCACTGTAGTACTGTAGTTGCAGCCATCTTCCATCCAATTTCTGTACTGTTTATCCTACTTAACCTGGAGGCTCTCCCACGGAACTCGAAGCACAAGGCTGTGGAGACAATGGACGGGGTGCCAACCCATCACAGGGTACAATCACACACTATAGACAACTTAGAGATGACTATGAACTTAGAACACTTGTCTTGAGTACTGAGAGGAAACACAAAACGGTTGGGAGAACATGCAACCCCCAATCCTGTTGGTGAAGGCAAGCATGCTAACATGCACTACTTAACATGCAAACTCCACACACACGTGGAGCCATTATGCCACCATTCTCACCCATAACACACACACACACACACACACACACACACACACTGATGATGTCGGCTGCTTTTTATAAGCATCAGTTAAAGAGCTTTTAACTCTTCGCTGCTCACTATGCATTTGGAACAGCCATACTTTTTTTTTTTAAAGCCTGGAACAAGAGAAGAGTTTAAACAAGTTATTGTATTGTATACCGTATGTTCCTTCAATAAGCTAAGCTCAAACATAAACTCTTATGAAGTATATCACATTAAAATATTTATGACAATAGACGGTCTAGAGGTCATGTGACAACGACTTTTTTTTTAATGAATGCCTTTAACAGTTTCACTCACCATGTTTTATATAATATGTATTTTAGCAGGTGAAGGGAACTGATCTCATCCTGATCTCAGATCAGAGGAAGAGCGCAGAAGGCTGCATCTCCTGCCGCAGATTAAGCTCAGCCCTCCGCGCACGTCATTGGCTCATCTTTTTAAGTATTCACTCCAAGCTCTTATTATTGGGCAGATTCTTACACAACTGGTTTCATAAACAGATGTGTAAGAAGTTGTGTTCAAAAAAAAAATAATAAAACAAACAGAGACATTTTCGCCGCACAGAAGTGTTCCAGGAAATCGGCTGGGAATCGCACCGGAGGATTTGCTTTATGTGGCTGGCGACGTCTTGTTCATGTAGGTGTTAGAGTGCATGCTCTTGGGGCTTTGGCATGTCACCTATAGAAAGTTTACCAGTGGACCATCAGGATTCAGTGCATGCATCGTGCGTATTATCTCTCATAACGCATCGCTAATGTATAGGTATCAATGTTGGCTGTATTGTAGGTGTGTAGATGATCGGAGAAGTTTTATTTTATTTATCATTTTTCTGAACTTGAAAGAGATTTGTTAAGAATCAGGGTGAAACCTGATCGGAGGATCATTTTGGTTACTAGTGTTCTGATCATTTTAAACTTTTTGCGTAAAATGTACGTATTCTTACTATGATTTTTGGAGTTGATATTGTTGTCAGATTGGAATTGTTTGACATGATTCATAAAAAAAAAAAAAAAAACTTAATGATCTATATGCGTTCTGTAGGCTGATGAAAGAAGTGCTACAGTAGATTGTTGACTGTGATTATTTGGGCTTTATATTTGCTGTAAGTGCACTTGCTGTGTGGACTTGCTGTGATTGTGTCTAGAAGAGTCTTGGGTTCATATACTGATGCTGCAGCTTCTTGACGCAGTCATTTACGCTCAAATTGAATAGCCTTCTTGACGCAAAAGAAGAGCAAACTGTCATGGACTACTTCCATACTTGACAAATGCCTAAGTAAACCAAACGAATGTTGCTAAGAATATCAAAACGTTAACGCTTTAATATTTATCTATAGCATAGTCCCATCTTTTTTATTCATGTTGCCATGAGAAACATGATAAAGTGCTACATTATAGTTTTGTTCCTTCAGAATTACTGTTATAAACATGTCTCGTTAGCTTTTAGTCCAAAAGAAAAGTTTATACCTTACAGTACAAACAGTAGAGCTGAATTAACTCATGCATTTACTAATACAAGTTAACACGATGCTTAAATGCACTGTGCACTGTGATATTTTTATGGACAATATGTTCATCGGTTCACAACTGCAGTGAAATGGAGAGACACCATATGCCACCTCAAGAGAAATAGCATGTGTAAGGAGGTTTTCAACCGGGACTCGTCTTTTACTTGCCCTTACTATCCATTACCATTGTAAAGTAGTTTTAAAATATCTATTACATGTTGTAATAACTTGGCCTATGATGCAGCTTGGCCTGTTTCCAATCCCAGCCAACAGAACACTTCCTACTACAAAATACAGCACGATACATTATCCACATGTTATGCCCTTTTAATCATCATCAGTACACCTCCTCTTTATTTAAACACACTATATAATATTTTAGTATAAAGAAATCAGTACCAGGTGTTGCCGTCTCTTTTTAGAATCACTGCATAATAGCTAAAACTGCACATTCATTTTTTCAGTATTCATTTAGCATTTCCTCTAACATGATTCTCACTTCGTTAGTCATCGTAATGATTACCTTTTATGTTTATGCAGTCAGACACTTTCATTATGTCTATTGTTATATCTGAAGCATGGTAACCAAATCACTGGACTTTGTGTGCTTGTGTGTTCATGCTTGAACTGTTTAATTTAACAAGGGTACATTAGAGACATTGAAGACTTGTGTAAAATGGGGCTATTATAGTATATTGTATTAACAAAAGCAGCTCTTTATACATTTTGCTAGCTTGTAATACTGTTTGTCTTCCTTCTCTCTCTATTACACCTTCTTTTTCTTTTATGTAATTTATTCACCATTGCTTCACCTTAGCTACATACCCTAGTGTTTACACACATTTAGGGTTCAATGCATAGTATTTAAGCTTCACCTCAGTTATGTACCCTAGTGTTTACACACATTTAGGGTTCAATGCATAGTATTTAAGCTTCACCTCAGTTATGTACCCTAGTGTTTACACACATTTAGGGTTCAATGCAGAGTATTTAAACGGTACATTTACTAAGCTAGCATTTAGTCAGTGAGATGAATTATCTTCTACACATCTTTTGACAGACCACAGTATCTCGTTTACTACTGCTTCTATCCACAAGCAGTCCAGTATTCAATTTGAAACTCTCTCATTCAATTGACCTCATCCAGACAGTTAAGTACAGTAGATGCTCCAATGTCTTTGAATCTTTTTTTTTTGTCGCATATGGATTTTGCTGTCCAAAATGTCTGCCTCGTGTGCAGTGGGATTGCTTTTACTCTCAGGTCTTAAGTTAGACCTGGTCTATCACCTGTCTTCACTGCCCTGATTTATGCTTTTGCCCTGTAAGTGAAATGTTGACCAGGTAATTGGCTCTTAACAGTGGAAAATATTGAGACATCTTAAATCCAGCTCTCAGTGAATGGTGTTTCCTGTTGTGCTTTGTACATACTTCCTCACATACAGAAGTTTAAAGCTACATTTATACTGTACTGTAGGCAAGCTACATGAGTGAGCCTCATGGATCTCCTGGTGGTTTGTTATGTTGCTGCCACTTGGTTGGTGTATTACACTTTAAACAATTATAATAATGCACTTGTCTATGCTCACGATTTAACAGCTACATGTTTGTTTAAACTTTTTATAATCTGGTGTACATGAGATTTACATTTTAGAAACACACATATTGCTTATCAGGTAATTGCTAGTGTCATCCATAGATCATAAAATAGTTACTAATTATTCACAGATTGATCCAAGAAATGAAGAATGTATTTAAAGTTGTGGATTAAAAACTGTAGTATTGTAGAACTATGTAATTCTATATAGAAAACAACAACAAAAATATAATAGAGCTCATTTCCCATTTTAAAAGTTAATAATACTAGTTAAATAATCTAATAAGATAAGATAATCCTTTATACATCCCAGAGTGTGGAAATTAGCAAAAATCTTACTACATTAATTGAATAATTATTGTTATATTTTAAATATTGTAACATAATGTAAGATTATAAATGGACTAGCTGGTTGTTTGTCACTCTCAAATCAATGCAATGAATAATAAAGTATTTTAGATTCCAGTAGATGGCTACCTTGCCTAAAGAAAGTGCCTATCACACTGCTGAAAAGATGGCGCACCTGGATGGAAGAGAAAAACTAACACTGTACGTGTATTCAGCAGGTGACCATGTCTGCGTGGATGACAGCAGTAACTCTTGGTTTGGTGGCTCAGTGCCTGGCTCAGCGCTCAGAGCCCATGTTTGTATCTGTCACTCAGAGTGTGCTGCCCCCTGACTATGAGAACAACCCCACTCAGCTGAATTATGGCATGGCTGTCACTGATGTGGATGGCGATGGGGACCTGGAAATATTTGTGGCTGGGTGAGTATTTTGTTTCATGTCTGCCTCAGGATTTAAAAAAAAAAAAACAGACCTAAAAAAGAAAAACAATATGTATTGGGACAATGTATTTGATTTTCAGGTCAACTATTTTCATTAAGCTTGATCGAAATTTTAATCAAGCTTTAATCATTTGATTGCAGCGTTTTAAGAAGATGAATTCAATATAACAATATGGATTTGTTTTAAAATGTAATTAGCATTTTCTCTTTTTTGGTTGATAAGCTACTTTTCATGAGACTTTTTAAGGATTGAAATCTTAGAAGTTT
This sequence comes from Tachysurus vachellii, assembly GCF_030014155.1. NCBI lineage: Eukaryota > Metazoa > Chordata > Actinopteri > Siluriformes > Bagridae > Tachysurus > Tachysurus vachellii. Next base: position 14,812,384 of record NC_083465.1, read on the forward strand.
GTACACATGTCAGTTTGAAGGAATTTTCAATGACAATGTTTGAAGAGTTTCAAATTTTAATTTATACAAATTTAATTGAATCTTCTTGAAGAGGACTTGGATGAAAAATGTTCACCAATGACTTTTTAATCGATAATGAAAACAAATGTATTTTTAAAGTTTTATCGTTGCGTAAAGATTCATAGTTGGGGAAAGATGCCATCATATATTTACATTACAATACATGTTAATCTTTTATAAAAAAATGTATTGTCTACTGTAAAAATGGCTGTCTGTACTATGTGCTATGTTAAGCTAATATAATACAAGCTATGTTATAAATGTGTACATAACTTTACAGAGCACACATCCTTATAAAGGAACTGCTGACTGGTAGAGGTCATATGATCATTTTAGAACAACGTAATTTAGCAAACACTCATGAGAGAAGTCAAAGAAATATTTTAGTAACGCAGAACTGCAATACACATTTGTAAATCGATTTGGAATTTCAGTAAGAGTTAAAACTTAAGAAATGAGTGGATATGTGTTTTGGATACTTCTTAACATAATGGGTACATTTTGATAAAATCTGTCTAAAAACTCTAGTTTTCTGTCTGTTAAATCTGTTTAAATCTGTTCTTTTTCAGGTAATTTAAAACTGTTGCAGTCAATCTTGATTAAATCAACAATAACAATAAAAATATATTAACAATAAACTCACATCATTATAAATGAACACTGATTAAAAGTTGACACTTATTTAAATATTGTAAATATGTTTCCACCTGCAGATACAATGGCCCGAACCTGGTGCTGAAGTATGATAAAGCAAAGAAGAGGTTAATAAACATTGCTGTAGACAACCGCAGTTCGCCGTACTATGCTCTCAGAGACCGACAGGGGAATGCAATTGGAGTCACAGCATGTGACATAGATGGTGATGGGAGGGAGGAGATCTACGTTCTCAACTCTAACAATGCTTTCTCTGGTATGTATGTACAAATATTTCACAAATATAGATATCTACAAACACACAAGGATGTGTAAAGTAAAAAAAAATACATGACTATGGCTTTATTAAATACAGTATTCTGTTTTTTCTTTTTTTTGACCAGGTCGTGCAACATACACTGATAAGCTCTTCAAGTTTCGCAACGGACGTTTTGAGGATCTCCTAAACGATGAGATAAATGAACAGAGAGATGTGGCAAATCGAATGGCAGGTCGTTCTGTAGCTTGTGTGGATAGAAAGGTAACAGAACCAGGCAAAATTTTACCTCTCAGACATCATCTACATTTCTACTGAATCTCTGAGTCAATCAGTCTTCTGAGAGTCAAATAAGGAGCAACATAATGCTTTACACCTCATTCCTTTGAAATGTCGATAAAACATTTCTGTATGACTAACGTCATGTTTCAAGGTACAGTAAGACCTTATATGAGAACTGCACATGAAAGATTTTGTGGTTCCATACAATCCCAAGCCCATCAGCAAAATCTGATAGATTGCGTATGGTGTAAATTATTTGGTTGATAGAAAGTACAATAAGCTGAAGTGCATATTTCTAGCTTCTTACTCTTCTCCACTGCCTTCAGCAATGAATGATGTCCACTTATCCTGTGAGGCAGCAACTGAGGGATTGAAATAGATTTTTTGATTGCAGCTCCATTTGACTGAGCAATAAGAGGATGCTTTCTGCAGCACTGCATAAATGATGTAGCACAGCTGGATGAGGGTGTAAACTAAAACAAATCACAAATGTGTTCAGTCTGGATTTAACTGAATTGTGGAAAAAATGGCAGCATCATTTACTAACATCAAGGACCCCTTGAGAGAACCCCTGGGAGACTGTCGTATTAATCCTTTCTCTTTTACAAGGGCAATGGCAGCGATTAGTGCAAGGAAATGCCAGCGAATGAGATATTATGTGCTAAAACTCATAGAGGTCTTGATGTCTGGTTCTGTTTATCCAGTGAATACTGAAAACCATTTTTAATGAATGTGTCCTGTTTGACAGTGAAGTGCTATCATTAGTCTGTTGGATGGACAGGGAGATGTATTGACCTGGTCATGGAATGGAGATAAATAGGTTCTCACTCACTCCTATCTGTACGGGCCAATAATTATCCATGGGCTTATGGCTGCTACTGGAACCCTGTCCAGCAGGAGCAGGATACATTAGAGAAAAATAGTAGCATTTAACCAGCAGAGCATTGACTTTATCTTCAGCTAATTGCAATATAATGAAGCACAGAGACAAAAGTATTCTGTTTTGTTGGCCTTGGTGAGTTGAAGGAACACCAGTCTGTAGTATTTAAAGGAAAGTCAACCCTGAAACTGGAAACACATTAAATACACTCACTATCCACTTTAATAGTTAGGCTGATATACCTGCACCTTTATGTAGTTAACCAGTCAGCCAATCATGTAGCAGCAGCACAGTGCATGCAGTCATGCGGTTAAAGACTTTCTAAGATGTTTGTACTGATTATCCTCTTTGCAGTTTGGATCCAGATGTGGTCTTATACTTTTGTAGCTCCTCCACCTCAAGGTAGAGGTCTTCACGGGGCCACTTAGATCCGAAAACCCGAAGTCCGAACCGAGACCCGAGCAGGTTCTGGTCTAAAAGTTTCACCTGTGCCTCGGTCGGGTATAATAATAGCGGCATCGGGTCTCGGGTATTTTAAAATTAATGTGTTTTTACCGAACGGACCCGAGAAGACCCGAACTACTGTATCTCACGTGTGTGCATTGACTCGAGTCCTTTTCCAACCTCTCCTCTGTTTGCCAAGACTGCTTGTGACATCGTGTTGCTGGCGGTAAGCTAATTTTTGTTGAAACAGACCTGGACATTTGGGTCCAGTCAACCGGTCGGGTCGGACTCGGGTCTAATTTTTTCGGGTTTGTCTCGGGTTGGGTCTTTCTTTAAAAAAAATAAATAAAAATTATGCACGTCGGGTTCGGGTAAAAAGTGATTCAGGTCCCTTCGGGTCGGGTACATTTCTTTAGACCAGAGAAGACCTCTACCGCAAGGTTCTATGTTTTCTGCATGCTGAGATGTTTTTCTGCTCACCACAGTTGTGGCTATATGAGTTACTGTAACCTTCTTGGCAGCTCCAACCAATCTGGCAATTTTTTTCTGACCTTAGGCTTTTCAACCCACTGCACTGCTGCGCAATCAATGCTTTTCACACCATTCTGTTTAAACTGTGGAGACTGTGTGCAATAATCCCAGGAGATCAGCAATTTCTGAAATACTGCCACCAACAACAATCCCACAAATCAAAGTCACAGAGCATTTTTTTTTGTTGTATTGCACTTCTGCCACATGATTAAATGTTCATTCATGATCACTGAATGAATATGCAAGTGCACAGTTGTTCCTAATAAAGTGGTAGAGAATGCATGTTTATATTGAAATATATGTTGCTGGCATGATGGTGTAAGGGTAGAGTTGCCCAGGGTATCTGGTTTGACCATGAGCTTGTGAGTTTCTCTGTCGAGTTTCTCATGCTCTGCCTTTGTCTGCATGGGTTTTCTCTGAGCTCTCTAGTTTCCTCCAATCTACAAAAAAGCATGTAGATTGATGGAATAGCTAAGTTTACCTTACCCAAGATTGAACGTATTTTCTTTTGTGTTGTGTATTGCCTATTTTTCTTTATTTCCTTGAGTTTTAGCAGTTGTTTGGCCGACAGAGGTCACAGAAGGACCTTTCTAGTAAAATTCCAATAGCTTTTTATAGGGGAATGTTTTAACAAGCATAAGTGGTAATAAGAGAGATAATGTCCAGGTTTATATGTTAATATAGAAAAAAACAAAAGAGCAAGAACTTATTTTCTTACTCACCATTTTCAGTGGTGACATACATTGTAAAAGTGGATGTTCCAGAAGGCGGTTGGAATTTAATCAAGGAAACCTTTTGGACTGAGCCAGAATACAATACAAGGTCAAAAATAAAAAAAATTAATGAGCAGCTGTATCTGTTCCTTTAGATAGATCTGACGTAAGGGCCAGTTGCACTGACTTATTCCAGTGTGTAGTAATTTGCCATTATAGTGAAAACCGTTTTGCGAAAGAACAGTGAACCTGTTTACTTCAAATGCAATTATAATAGAAGTGCAGTTGTTGGGGCAAAGAACCATTTAATCACACATTTATTTCTTGTTGAGCCTTCAGTGAAGAAATGAATCAATAAATGAATCAGTGAATTCTGCATATTTCAACTTTTCAATATTAAGCTGATCTTCTGGGGAAATATTTTTTTTATTTAAAAAAATGTAACAGATGCCAGTAGACTTCTATATTTCATGCCAGACTTTCTTACATGATGTTTGCGCATATAGTTATATGTTGTACAGACAATGAGACAATTAATACAGCTGTATGCATGTAGAAAGTTTGGGCACCCATCGCAAAAAACACACTTCCATGCCACTTATTTGATTGGACAAGCAACATTTCAAGAGTCCTATATTTAGCAAAACAGAGACCTTTCACTGTTTGAAAGACTCGCTACATAAAATTCCAATTCTAGCAAAAGTCTGTCTAGCAAAAGTCTAGTTGGCTGTCAGTCAGCCTGTGTGCATTATAACATTTAACGTAACACTTATTTGAGCTGTGGCTTCTTTAGGAACTTTTTTCTTTGTGGTGCGAAACTAAAGATAGAACTATTTTGTCTGAAATTTCACATACTTAATATCGATTTCTTGGTTATATCTGGAAAAAAAAGATGACCACAATCTCTGTAGCAAAAAGAAATCTGCAATATGTAGTTAGTTGGATAAAAAACTAATTTTGACATGTGCAAAAGTTCCAACTGTAAAATCTCAGAACATATTTACTGCATATTTGCGCCTTAACTGACTCATTAATTCTAATTTTAATTCTAAGTTTAAAGCGTAAACAAATTCCAGAGTGAATTTGAAGAGTTCCGGTAATAAAATCTCTGACTCTTCAAACACTGTGCAAACACTTACTGTAACTACCATGGGCTCATCTGTACATTGAGGATATGTAAATGAAAAATGAAGCTTATTGATGCCTACAAGGTAGAGGAAGACTATCAAAGGTATCAAAGCTCTAGTAGAGCACAGTTTCTACTGTCTGGAATATCATTACAAATGAGAACTGTAGAAGCCAAGGCAAACTCTACAAAACTTACAGATAGATGCCTGTGTGGAAGTATCATCAGAAGGGAAACTACATATATTTGTGACCTCATTACACAGTCAAAGTCTAACATACGCAAGACACCAAAAACGTCAAAATCTACAAGAACTACTTCAAGAGGTACAAGCTAAAGGTTTTGTAAAGGCTCTCACAGTTCCCTGAGTGAAGAAAAGTGGGTGAAATTCTATTAAACAAAAAATTGAAAGATTCCTTGATGGCTAAAGAAAGCATTTGAAATCTTGGCAAAAGTGTTGTAACTATCAAATTAGTGTCACCCAAAGAGCATTTCTCATCAGTCCCAGCATGTCCATCCATCCATCCATCCATCCATCCATCCATCCATCCATTTTCTACCGCTTATCCGGGGCCGGGTCGCGGGGGAATATGCTAATTTTTACTTATTTGTAAGCACCTTGTTGATAATATTTCTCTGTCGTTATGTTTGTGTTTTATTGTTTGTTCCATAGTCTTGCAATGTTTTATTGTGTGCCTGCATATGGTTGCCATAAGAAGCTGGACAAAACTGCACAAGGAATCCTTTGTTATGATAACACTATAATGTTTTGTTTAGCTTTTTAACATACAGTGTAGTCAAATATGTAATTTTTGGCAGAATTCAACAAATGCATCAACATCTATAATGGGCAGATTTTGAGTAAAACAGTTTTCTTTTTTTCCAATGTGTTGAAATTTTCATCTATAATGATGGCGTACACTATAGTCAGTGGTGGAATGATGGTTATTAAATAAGGTTAAAAACTGCTAGAGAGTCTCCATAAAACAATGCACCTTCATTGTCTCTCTATTGTCTCGATTTTGAATACTGAAGATGCCACAGTCATTCATGGCCAGGAGTCCAAGACAGTATAATTGGCCATGCTGGATAGGTAGGATGGCAATACCCTGTCAAGCAGAGCGACACTTGCCAATTATGGCCGTCTGTCTGCACACTGTCCGTCAATGGATTGTGTTCAGCTGCCCTGTGAGCAACAGTTCTAAAAGATGTGGTGAGTTCAAGTGAGAAAGCACGTTAGGCCTCACTTCTCTAACTGATAGGTGTCTTTTAAATTTCTGCTAATTATCCTAAGTGACAAATTTGGACAAAATAAAAGTTGGAGTGTTCCTTTTAGAAAGTGTGGTAAAGATACATCAATGCAATAGCATTTATATTAGAATGATATTCCTGTCTATCTGTGTGAATTTCCAATCTGTAATTACTACATTTATGAATTAAATAAAAAGATATCCGTTTAGTCATTTTCAGTAAACTGAAGTCAACGAAGCCTGTCATACTTACAGCATATAAAATATTCTCTTAACTCTTCTCAAGCTGTTTTCTTGACCTGAGTTGATGTCTCAGTAGAGTGCAGAGAGCAATGTAATGAGTTTTGACATTTACATTCTTATGCCTCATTAAGACCGCAAAGACTAGGTAGTGGTATTTATATACTTATGCACACATTTCTTTAGTTCATCATTTCCCTGGTGTGGAGATGCAGGGATCGCTGGAGACTTTATTGAAACTGTGTGCGTAAGTTCATTTAGTCTGCTCCTTCGCTGAGTTCAGGCCCACAGGGACTCTGTCTGATAATGGAGTGTGAAATTAATATCCACAGGGTAGATGCTGGAGAATGCAGAGAAGGCAAAAGAATGGGGTCCTCAAACAAGAGAAATGAAGGTCTCCAATCCAATGAAGTGGTAGTTAACACTTGGAGGCGCTCATTCATGCTGTGTTTGGTATTAGCATAATCACACATTTTGTATTTGCACAGAGATATGAATCGCTTACAATGGTACACACACAATAAGTAATTCTCCCCTGTATTAGGGAACAGGGCGCTATGCAATCTACATTGCCAACTACGCCAGCGGGAACGTGGGGCCGCATGCGCTGATTGAAATGGATGAAAGTGCCAGCGACCTGTCCATGGGGATTATTGCGCTGTCCAACGTGGCAGAGCAGGCTGGAGTCAACAAGTTTACGGGTATAATTTTATATTACTCTATATATACTTTAGAGAAAGGGTTTATTATCAGAAACCCTTCAAAGCAGCTGGCTTTAGGGTCAGTGTGCTTAACCCCATAGCTGATTTACACCTGAAGCCAGTGCTCATATTAGCTGTGAGTCATTGAGTTATGGACAGTGTTTATTGGGTAAAGCAGCTCTAATAGAGAGATAAGGCACGTGTGAGGTGCTGCTGCTGCAGCACAGTGGCAGCTTTTGGCCCAGTCAGCTGTTTGCTGTTCTGAAAGTCATAAGGTGGCACAAGGACGACAGAGCCATACTTCAACCCAGACTTGCTCAATGGGCCAAACGTTCTATTAATCAGCACAGACTGTGAAGTGGACTTTGATCCTCTATTCAACGCTATTTCAGTGGAAGCACAGTTACGAAAGGTTGTGCATTCAGGGAGAACTAGAGAAGAACATTATGATGAAAGGTTATTTGGATATATGATAAAGCCATGTTCCTAATTTCTAATTTGGAGCATTTCAGGCAAATATGAATTTAAATATTTTATCAATGGACAGGGCAAAAAAATGCATTAAGTAAATGTATCTAATTAAATTTATTGCAGAGGAAATTAAAGATGCAAAAACCTCAAGATATACTGTAAGCTTTAAACATTAAAAGCTTTAGCATTGCCTCAGGGTTACTAAAGTGAGCACTGCAGTGAGGGGACAATATGACTGTAGAGAGTCTATAATGTGATTGTAGATTGTGTCAGCAGAAACAGTGGCATGCCTGTGTAGAGAAATTGGCTGGAAAAGCAGTAATGATTTGTACATTGCATATGGCAAATGTGGATGTCCCTTTGATGAACTATAGGAGGACGTGGGGTCGTGGTGGGGCCCATACTCAGCCAGACCCTTCCTGATATATTCTGTGACAACGAATACAGCCCCAACTTTCTGTTCCGCAACAACGGAGATGGGACGTTTACAGATGTGGCTGCGCAAGCAGGTGAGCAGGAAAAAATTTGTGCACCTGACCATCACTACTTGCTACTTACTTTTAAGCAAGACCCATATATAGGAGTGATGGTCAGGTGAGCACATACTTTTCCCAAATAGAATTTTTTTTTGGTCTTTAAGTGTACAATATAAACATATCAACAGAAAAAGTCAATATTTATTAGTAGTCATTGTAAGGATGGTGTTTCCACGCTACAGGAGTTGAGGACCCAATGCAGCATGGCCGTGGAGTAGCTCTAGCTGATTTTAATCGGGATGGAAAGACGGACATTGTGTACGGCAACTGGAATGGGCCACATCGTCTATTCCTGCAATTAAACAATAACCGCAAACACAGATTCAAGGTGAGTTTTTAAATCCTAATATTTACATTTGCTCATTTGGCTCAAGCTTTTATCCGAAATTATAGACAACTGAGCAAGTGTGGTTATGATTCTTTCTCAGTGACTTAACCATGGCTGCTGGATGTTGCTCATGACTATCAGTTCTGTACCAAGTGTTATTTGACTAATTAATGCAACGTGGTTGCTTCTTTGATAGCTTGCTTTTATTTTGTACGCTTACGTATTTGCTGCAAATTGAAATCTAATATTTCTGAGGGGAAAAATGGTAGCTGTATTATGTTAGTGGCCATAATTGCTTATTTTGGCATAGTAATTATATTAGTTTTCTTAATTATTTTACCATGTCTCAGGGTAGTGGTAATTTGATGCATGAACAGTGTAATTGAAGCCTAATTATCTTGTCCATTTACAAAATGACTTCAGTCACGCATTGCAGAAATTTATGCACCGTGACTCAGAATGTGTCTACATCTTCTTCTTTTTTGATTAGAGCATTCTGACTGTTATTCACTTTCACTGAATTAACTCTGTGCCACTCCTCTTGAGGCAAACATAGTAAGATGCTACAGAAAGCAAGATTTTTATGATGGCGGTTGCTGATTACCGTGCTCTGCAGATTGGAGCAGGGCTGATTATCCTAATGCTGGTGGAGAAAGTGTTGATGAGAGAGTGACTGCTATCCCCCAACTGTCTGAGGCCTTTGCTTTGACCACACTGCAATTTCACATACAATCAGAAGTCTACCTGATTATATCTGACTGATTAAAGTATTCAGCCATAGTAGACCAAAATGAAAGATGTGCAGGACATCTTTTTTTACACAGTTCTTCCAAATTGTACTAAATTATGCTGTATTCATTTTGTTCTGATGTGCATCCGGTATAGTGCTAGCCTTGATCTGTATCTGGAAGACTGACAAAGAAAATAAAATAATATAATATGATAAAATCCATTTAAGTTCATTCTGGTTTTGCTTGCAAGTCCTGCTTGTACTGAAACTATTTTAATATCAGTGCATTATCAATAATCAGTTAAATCATCACATATATAATTGCTTACAAAGCAGCATATGCCCATGTTAACAAACCTGTAATAATCCTCTGAGAATAAATTTATGTGTTAATAGTATTTGGGGTCATGCCAGAATCAATGGCTCCTGTACAGTGCAAAATAATTGTTTGTGTCTCTCTTCCTGCCCAGAGACTATAGATAAATTATCTAGTAGCTTACCCTGGTGGTTGTTCATCCTCCCTGACTAAATATACTTAACCTGAAGTAATCTAAACTATAGGGCTTTTCATGCATTATTTATTTTCAAATACAAGTCATAAATCAACTGGATTTTTAAGTATGGTGCTGTACTACAGTGTTGTGTGATTGTGGAACAGCATTGTGTGTCGACCTGCTGTGCTGTTTTAGATGCTGTTGTCACTAGGGGTTGATGTTTTTCTGGCCAGATAGATAAATGTCACAGGGGGGGCTGTTTTATAGGGGTCACATACTGGGTTAATGTCCTGTGGGAGCACTTGTACAGAGACATCTGGAATGCAATGCTGGCTCGTGTGACCACTGCCATTTCTAATTAAGATGTTCTGTCACTTTGCTGAATTGCTAATTAAATCTGAAGTGACCTCAATCCACACAGATACTGCGATCTGCTTAACTTTATCATTTTAGGGCACTAGAATTTTGGACCAAACATTCACTCAGTATGCTTTATTTATCACACGTGAATGATGGTACCAAATGGCCAAAAGCAGATTATAAGAAATGTTCACCTTGTTTATTTTTGATTTTCTCCCTTAATCAGTGTAAGCTGTCCAAAGCTGTCCATCGCATCTTCTCTACCTAGGGAGGACAAGGTCATTCTAGGGTACTCCTCGAGCAGAGTTTATGAGCCCTATAATTAAAATGAGGGGTAAATACTTGAGGGACTGCAGTGCTCTATAACTCTTCATGGACTTATTGCTGCACCACTGAACCAAGGAGATATCAGTTACTTCGTCCTGCTCTTACTTCTTGCTGGTGCAGGTCTTTGAGCTGCATGATTTACCCTGTGCTCTGCCCTCTGTGTCAAGCATACAAGACACCAGACATGAATTACTTACTCATCCAGCTACATTACAGTTGAGCTGTCTGCCAGTGCCTTTCTCAATATTTGTCTTTGTAGATTTTCTTCTTTCACAATAAATTTAGGAAAGTGTAATAAAGCGGTGTGTGTGTATGTATGAGTGGAAGTGATACTGATACCCCTGTGTCTCAGGACATCGCCACGCAGAAGTTTTCCATGCCATCTCCAGTGCGCACGGTCATCGTAGCAGACTTTGACAGTGACAATGAGCTGGAGGTCTTTTTCAACAACATTGCATATAGAGGATCATCAGCCAACAGACTTTTTAGGTAAACCAAGCTGAATAACAATAACTAACAAAATAATTAAGCACAGCCAAAAAAAAAAAAAATAAAATAAAAAAGTCTAAACTTGAAATTATGTAAGGTTTGAAAAAAAAAAAAAAAACTAATAGAAAAGCCCAATCTTACAATTTTATTATGGATAGCCCTAGATTTTTGAAATCGCAAGGAGCATTTTATTGTATTTTAATCAAGTAATTACACAGTTATCCTAATGAATGATATTACTTAATAAATCTGTTTCCTGCTTTGAGTAAATGAATCAGCACACCAAGTACAGTTGGACAAGCTCAAGTGAGACCTGTTATGTAACTCTGAACCAGAAATGGAAAGCATAAAGGCAGTAATTATATCTGTATCACTGTGATTAGTGTGAAATACACTCTAGAGACCAGTATGAAGTAAAAGTAAGGTGCATGTAACTGTTAACTTCATTCACAGGGTTTCTCGAAGAGAAAATTCAGACCCACATATAGAGGAACTAAACATTGGCGAAGCAGCAGAACCAGAAGGGAGAGGAACAGGTATCTCCCTATAATTATAGTACAATTGTGTGTGTACTTTTATGCAAATGCAAATGACCAAATTATTTGGTATTTTTTTATATATGTAACACAAATTCATTCAGGTTAAACTCCTAGTTTAATTCCTATTAACTGAAAATAACCCAAGCCTAAACATGTGACGGTTCTTTACCAGTGGGTGGCGTTAAAGCTCTACTGTGCGTTGTTGTTGCTGTCTTACCAAGCATATCTGTTTGTAAACATGGCATATATATTCAGTTACAGTAAAAATAATCACTTCCTATTGAGTTGTAATTAAGTAGTGTATGGTCATTGTGTCATTTTAAGGTTAGAAATAGCATGTAGGATCATTTATGAAGACTCCTTGGGAAGCTTGGTTTTGATCTGGTCAATGACTTTCACCATAATTTAAAATATGATATGTAAAGCAAACAATTCAAGCCACATAGTGTCTGCAAATACTTCTGACTTATATCTCCATATGTTTCTGATTTATTTGGTTTGTTATGTGTATTGCAAAAAATGGCACTTTTTTGACATGGCATTATCACCTGTGTTGCATCTGACATTTGTGTTTGTTATGTAGGAGCTACTGTGACTGATTTTGATGGAGATGGGCAGTTAGATCTGCTGGTAACGCATGGCGAGAGTGCAGCACAGCCTATCTCTGTGTACCGAGTGAACCAAGTGAGCATCTGTCTTCCACCTGTTTATAAAACGGCTGCGGAACAGAAGAAAACACATTCTAAACTGAAATTAAAAAAAAAATAAAATATTCAAATGTGAACAGAAACGTTTATATCTGCGAAATTGCTGTGTATTTTGTTGTCTTGTTTGTAGTTAAGTTAGTCATTTCATTTCAGTAGGCATTAGGATATCCATTTAGGTAATTCATCCATTTAAACAACAATAAATGCAGCTGTTGCTACATGGAATTTTTTTGCAGGTTTTCTTCTACTGTAGTTATCTCATGCTGCTGATTGTGCCTCACAGGGATCATCTAACAGATGGCTCCGTGTGATTCCACGCACTCAGTTTGGGGCTTTTGCTCGAGGAGCCAAAGTGGTTGTGTACACTAAAAGAAATGGTGTTCACACACGTATCATCGATGGAGGCTCCGGATACCTGTGTGAAATGGAACCTGTAGCTCACTTTGGACTTGGTATGTGTTGTATTTTGATTTCACTTCGAATGAGCATACAAAGCTCTTCACAGAATCCCTGGGCTTTGCTAATAATTTAGACAAATGTGTTGACTGCATGAGTAAAAAATTCGGCAATACTCATGTTTAAGTCTGATAGTATGCTAAATTTATTCAGAATATTATCTAGGGAGCGGTATTAATAAAAACCTTGACAATAAGTAAATCCAAGGCCAGCTGATATTGTATCAAATATTAGATGTTTAAAAACATTACAATAAATACAATGACATTATACTTCATAAAATCTGACAGCTTTACTGGTAAAGCATGTATCATTTCATTTAATTTCAGCAACTAAGGGTCAGGACAAAGTAAAGCAATATGTGCTTGATTACACTATGATTCCTGTTTCATGCAAGTGCAAGTGTGTTCACGCAGCGGTAACATAATCCATGTGAAAGGCAACATTTTTAATATCCTCGATGATTAGAAGCCTGTGATGAGATGCTGGTGTACAGGTGCAGAAGCCGGTGGTCAGCGCAAGAACATGCTCCCTCTCCATGGCTCAGTTACAGATTGTCTGCCGAGCATGGCTTCAGCAACTCATCAGGGAGTCATCAGCCAGATTTGTAGCACTGCTAAGAAGCCAGTTGGAAGCTCTGAACTTTCTAAATATGCTGTGAAAATCAAAATGATCTCTTTTACTGCTCAAATGATCACCCAGAGGGCCTGTAAATATGTGCGTACCTGGTGTTGGGTACAGCCACGCATGCATATTTGGTGCTGGAAGGTGGATGTGTGGAGCAGGAGCAAAAAGACTGTAAATCACATCAATTGAATTGAGATCTAAAGGACGACTAATTCCATGTTCTTGGAATCGCAGTTAGAGAACTTGATTTTTAGCCATAGAGTTTTAGTTTGCAGCTCCCACAGAGCCGAAGATTACATTACACCCAAAATGTATATTGCTTCATGCGTTCTCTGTTGACTAAGATTTTTTAGGTTTTTCATGAAATCTTCACTGCTGACTCATCATTGAATACTAGCATAAAATTCAGTGTGATGACTTTTACTTTAGAAGAGCTGCATGTAGAATAATTTAAGCAGAACAGTCTCTTGCAGAGAAATCATAAGCCTTAGCAGGTGAAATGTCCAATGTGTTCTCCCAAGGGGCACCTGGAGAAGCAGACTTGGTTCTGGCAGGAGCCCTTGCGGATCTGTTTACCTAAGAAATGTTGCTTTAATTAAAGACAGGCAAGGCACTCAAAGCATCTCTCCATGCTTGACTAAAAAGCGGAATGGAAGGAAACGGGAGCTGCTTGCAGTCAAGCTCTTCCCCCATCCCTTTCCCATATCTGTCGCTTTGAAGTTCTGCAAACTTCTTCTGCAATGTTTTGCTTCTTTTGCCTGGGCTCTGTGATGATCACCATGTTTTGGACATTGCCATACCAACTGGTGTAGTAACTGTAGCCAGGCTCTGGTTGTGTCACTGCCAGCAGGTGGGTGGTATATAGTGGGAATTTGGATGGATTGACAATGTTTTAGTATAGGTGGTTTAAGAAGTTACTATGCTGAAATGCTGTCCAGAAGAATTAATATAGAAAAGTCATGGTGTTCTTGCATTCAGCACAGTAGGCAGCTCAGTTACCTCAGTTCTAATCTGGTGTTTGAACATCTCTGTGGAACATTGCCTGCTATACAACTAACTTCCATACTCCATAATCCTGTCTTGTTTACTGTTAGACATGAGACGTTCATTTACTGTATCAAATCAGACAAGTTTAGTCCATACTGCACACAGCTGCAGTCCTGTGCATTCTTGTGCATTTGTTAAGAGCTTGCAACCCTTGTGCCAAACCCAAGCCTGCTCCAACCTGGCTTTTGCCAAAGAGCTTCTTGGGAGGCCTTTTCTTCTGAGTGGAATTTTTCCATTGAGAGCTGTGCTTAAAGAGAAGAAATCATTCATTGTGTCTCCTAACATGGAGGGGAGGTTACAAAGGCAGACTGTTCTCTAAGTGCTGAGAGGCTTTTTTGCTTCCCTGCCATGTACTTCGCCAACAGGGAAAGACGTGGCCACCAATGTGGAGGTGTACTGGCCAGATGGACGCTCTATGGCCAAACCATTGGAGCCCAGTGACCTGAACACGGTTATGGAGATCAACTATCCAACATCTGAGGAGGAAGCGACCCCAGCAGTCGAAATTGAGGTGTGCATAGTGCTTTGTCCTGTCTTATCATTTTTAAATGGAAAGGTTAATGCTTGATAATTTCCTTTCTATTATCATGTATTAGGCTTTAGAAATATAAATGATTTTTTATGAAACCATACACTTCCATTTAAATAATTATGGATCTTCCTGATCCACATTCCTAGATCACTTTTTGTTTTCCGTTTACAACCTGGAAATTAAACCTATTTATTTCATCTTAATTAAAATTAACTAAACATTTACAGTGAGTTTTGAAATATTGGTTAGTATTGATTAGACAGGTTAGTATTGATTAGCCAGATACAACAAAGTTCTGTATTTTTCCAATATTCTTCAACTTTATTTGAAACTTTAAAATGAATCCTTTCAGTCCTTTTATGTTATGTAACCTTTTTGCACCTTTTGCAGTGTGGACATGGATTATTTGTTAGTGAGAATGGCCGTTGCACTGGTAAGCTTCATAGCCTTTACAGATAGTTGTGTCAGTGTAACCCCTCAAACTGTGTTTTCATCTGTTACGTTACTGTTGCAAATCCTCCACATGCAATCCTTTATCTCACTCCCTTGTAACTCCTAGATCAGGATGAGTGTACACAATTTCCCTCTGTGTGTCCTCGTGAGCGTCCTGTCTGTACCAATACATACGGGAGCTTCAAGTGCCGCTCGAAGAAGAAGTGTAACCAGGGCTATGAGTCCAACGATGAAGGATCAGCCTGTGTGGGTGAGTAGGAAACTGCTGACTAGGGATTAATAAAGGAAAGAACTGTCACGAGGCCTTCCAACTGTCATGCTGCTTTAAGCTTTCATGAACTGCATCATTTTTAAACGAAAGTCTATGGGACATTTTTCGGCCAAATATGACTGCCTACAGCTTTCCCATGATGCTCTTTTCTATGGCTGCATAATAGCTTCCAATTTTTTTCCTTTCTTTCCTTTCTCTCTGTGCTGTTACATTTTTATCTTCACCAAAATGTCATTAGATTAAAATCAGTTACATAAAAGTGGAATAAATGCGTGTTCTCTCTGTGCTTTCTGCCTGCAGCTCAAGTTGCATATTTTGAGGAAAACAGATCTTCTGCTTTCAAACAGTGGCCTTCTCACTTCTGGTTACTGTCTCTACTTCTGCTTACTCTGCTCACTATCTGACCCGCTGATGGCTCTCTTCTTCCAAGTCATCATCATTACATCTCCTCTGCTGTGCATTTTCTCTCCTGTATATTGGGAGTTGACTGTAAACTGAACTCTCTGTGGACTCCCAGCTCTCACCGTGACCCCTGCTGTGTCTCATTTTCTGCTCTAATACTTGTAGAATAGACACTGTGCATGCCCACATGAACTTACAGGAGTTTTAAAGAAGAAAGCATTTTAAAAAGAGTTCAAGAAAAAAAAAAGAAAAAGCACAAGCTGTTGTAAAGTAGGAATGGTATCACACGGCTGATGGCATAAGAAAGTCTGTTTATTATTTGTTGTACATTCTCATCTAAAAGCCAGGATATGATGTTATTTTAGTGTGAATAGAAAATGATAGTATAAAATTATATTCAAGGTCACAGGTTGTTCCTTGGACGTGGGTTGTAGATTATTTTCAGTTTAATATATAATAAAAATGAATGAACAACCAAATTATCGGTTTATATTCTATGAAATCTGCATCAAGGATGTCATTTGCCTTTGCGAGGTTTTTATTTGTTGGTGTATTTGCAAATAGTATTTTGGATTTTATTTTTAAAGTATTTATTTCGTATATTTTTTTGGCATTTTATTTAATAAACTAAAAATTAAATGAAGACTCCTCAATTTATTTGCCGTAGACTTTACATCTAAAGGCGTGGATAATGTACAGTCATCTTACAATAAATTGTTAATATGAAACATATTAAAAGTGTGGGTGTGGGTGGCAGTTTGGTTGCAGTTTGATATTTAATAAAATGGATCAACAGTGTTCTGGTGTTGATTCTTTGAAAGCTACATAAAACAGGCCAGTTGCTTTGGCAAGGTATTTTCCAACTTGGCTTGTAGTTCATAAATATAATTATTATTATTATTATTATTATTATTATTATTATTATTATTATTAATTATTATTATTATTATTAATGGTGATCCAAGCCTGAAGTGCTTGTCATTTTATTGGACTTCTTTATTGAAACTGTATTTTCTCTTCTTTCTCTTCTTTGGTTCTTTGCTAAAACAGCTCAAACAACAGCTCAAGTCATAGAAACTCCAAGTTGATCAGAATTCCCATTCTACTCAGGCAAGTAAAAGGACTAGCATCAGACTGATGGTGTTGCGATAGCACTAGCTTTGATGTTTGTCCTACATCTCAAGAGCCGTAAGCTGCACACAACACAGACATGGAATGTGATGTTTTTTTTTGCTAATTTACAGTACATCATTCAAAAAAACAACTTTTGTGAACCAGTTCTACGATTTTTGACTGATCTTCAGACCCTCAATAATGATCACAAATATGTTGATATAATGTGTGTGTGTGTGTGTGTGTGCCCTGCGATGGGTTGGCACTCCGTCCAGGGTGTATCCTGCCTTGATGCCCGATGACGCCTGAGATAGACACAGGCTCCCCGTGACCCGAGGTAGTTCGGATAAGCGGTAGAAAATGAATGAATGAATGAATGTTGATATAATGTTGGTAAACAAAATGGTGTCACATATCAACTCTAACATGGCAGAGCAAAATTTATTCAGTAGCTATAACTCATGAATTTGTGTGTGCGTCCAGTTCCAGGACATGATTCCGAACTCAGCTGCAAAGTCTGGAGCGTGGTCAAGTATACAGGTTGGAGCTACGGTTAGATTGAGCTGAGACCTAGTATGGGTCATTGTTTTGCTGATTTGACATAATTACTTGAATAACAGGAGAGTGTGATGCTCAAGCTCAGTCACTATAATCAGTACACTGAAACTGATGAACAGAATATCCACCACACACCAAACAATCCAAATGATATGCAAAGTTAGGAACATAGCCAATGAAAATGGATATGTTGAAATGGCTATTACTCAGAAACTGGAAGTCTGATTTTGGTAAATGTCTGCTGAAATTTGGTGTGCTGCATAACTGTGATAATCCGTAACTTGATATTTAATCAACACTGAATTAGTTAAGAAACATAGCCATCTTAAGCCAATCAGTTATTGTTATAGAATTTAATATATAGTATACTCGTGTACAGAAACCCTGCAGATTAACACTTGTGGCTATTCTTATAATCATTGTTGTTGGCCTGTATTGTTGTGGACACCACATGTTGTTTTATTTCCAGTCTAGAAATATACTGTATTTTCTGTAATTTCAAACATGATATGGGTTGATCCAATACCCTAGATGTGTTCTGTCTTACAGTCCTAGAGCACACAAATGTTTCTTAATACATCTAATGTTTTTTTTATTTAAATTTGGGCTGTTGATTGGCAGCTCAGCATTTTTGACCTCTTTTTTAGCAGGACATGATGTGGACTTGCTTTGCTTTCTGCACACCATATTGACTGCACTAGAGAAACATGTGTTTATTTTTCAGAAAATTAGCTTCTTACTGAAGTATGCTAACAGTAGTGACTCACAGAAGATAAGCAATCTGCATTCTTCTATGCTGGTTTGTTAAAACCTGCCTGTACACCTGCCTGCCTGCCTGTACCTATATAGTTACATATTTTTATCCCTGAAAGTATACAATATTTTATTTCTCACTATATGTTTAGTGGACTGGTCCCCTTTAAGATTTGACTGGACAAATGATGCTGGTCCCCTTTAAGATTTGCTTGGACACATGTAGAGGAACTGCTGGTGATTGGGTAGCATATGTTCAGCCATCTGTTTCAGACAAGGCTAGAGTGTATAAAACTGCATATTACAAGCACAAACATCTCCGCCATGGGTATTTACATAAACTTTGTGATAGTCCAACTATATAAAATCATGTTCTCACAAAGGTCTGGATAAGAGTGTTACATATCTGCTGAATGGTGACATTTACCAATTAAACCATTAATGATTAGTTTAACCAGTTCAGAGACATGTGTATACTTTGTTTTGCACTGGTGCTTCAGGTTATCACTTTTCATTAACACCAAGAACACGTTGTTTTTAAACTTGATGACTAAAAACAACACTTTATTTTATTATTGTTATCATGAAAATTTTTTGGAGCAAGCTGTGTTGTCACTTGGCTTGGAAACTAACAAAAAATATGCAGTGAAAGTCTGTGAAAACGCACCCATTTCTAATACATACAGTATAAACTGTGTTATGTGGATCATAATAATGTGTAATTAGACAGATCTGCACTGAATCATTAATACAGTGTTTTAGACTACATTAGATTAGTTTAGATTAGATTAGATTAGATTAGATTAGAAAGTCCCTCTAATCACATACTTTACTTTTAAACAGTATAATGTTATTAATAAATATATTCTGTAAGCATGTTAATATCATTTCCAGTGCTAGATGATGAAGCCTGTTTTTTTACACATAGAACACTGCTAGTGTCTCCCAGGAGGCTGCTTAATGATTTTTTCAGTAGATCCAAAGTACAATAAAAACAGTATGACCATGGTGCAAGAAACATAATTACATCTGTATTCACAGCATTCTTTAGCGCATTTTATTGCCGTTATTCATTTTCTATCATCTTTCTATGATTTTAAATTGTGAGCTGTATCCTGTTTCTCTACTCTTGCCAGTGACAGCCCTAGTGTGATATATGACTTTGGGCAGTGATAGCCTGGTGGTTCTCCAGAAGTGGCTCATGGTATGTGGTGAAGGGTAAAAAATTTATTTCCTGCTTCACATTTTGTGGTTTAGCTTTAAGAATCAAATATGGCAAAGGCATCAGCAAAAGCATCCAACGTTTGAATATGCTGTGTAAACACAATGTGCTTATTATATAATTGCACTTATTAGTAAACCTTTATGAAAAGTAAAAACATTGTTTTCACTTTATTAAATTTACTTCAGTGCATGTAAAAGTTCCCTAGAGATAAAAAAAACAACCACAAGTATAATGTCTGGTAATATTTAAAAAAAAAATCTACTAAGCAAACATTGTTACAGGATATGCAAAAAATGTTCTGGTTTAGTCTCAGTGGAGTGATAATGGCCATTATCATGAAAATGAATCGTTGAGGTTAGTGTGTGGAATGAAATGCTTCCAATGATGAGGGCAGTTCAGGTTTTTAAGGTGTAAGTGAATGGAGAAAGCAGGCGACTGTGTGCCCCGGAGAGAACAGCAGAGAAAACAGACGCCTAAATATATCTAGACTATGTATGTGTCTTACGTTCGTCCTGAATAAAGATCTGTATTCTCAGAATGAGCTGTTACTGAAGCTTTCCCCTGTATTATAAAATCTAGAATATTTTATGGCTTTTTGTGAAGAGTTTTTGGGAATAGTGATATATCACATGTCTGTGTCTCTAACAATGCCAAGCACTGGCACAAATGTAGGAATGTTGAAAGCCATAGAAATCTGCGTGTCAGGGAAATTTATGACTAATAATTGGAGAATTGTGAGTGTGTAGATAGAGTGTGTGTGAGTAGCCAGATTAGTAAAGAATGGAGGGGGTGTGGGAAGAGAGATTAGATCTATAAGAGGAAAGCTGAGAAGACTTGCCATGATGTGAGGCCAGTGTCTGTTTGTTGTCTTTGAATGCAACATTAGATTCCTAAGGCTAGGTCAGGCCCTTTGATGGGGTGGGACATTTTGGAGGCTGAGGAACGTGGGGTGCTGCTCTGGGCCATAAGCCATGTCTCCCATGGTTCAGAGCAGGCGGAACATACTGCTCACACCACTGACATACCTGTTTATCCAGGTGCTATCCTCTGGCCATGGCTGGGCGATTAGCCAGAGAGGTAAACGAGAGTCATGGGTATAGTCCAGGCAGTAAAATGAAAGATGCAAGAACAGTATTTATAAAACACACAGAAAATGATGATGTGCCATTCATAGGGAAATAGTCATATTGTATTTTTTAATATTAAACATATACCACAATCATTTGCTTTTGCACTTAGTTAAGGATTTAACTGTTATTTTTCAACTACGCTAGCCAGGGATGAAATGTCAATTTGGTTTTCATGCTGAGCTTCCATGAAGAATTTTCGATGCAAGATACAAATTTTAATTTAAAACTCTTAACAATGGACATTGTCACAAAGCAGCTTTACAGGATTATACAAATTCAGAATATAAACTATGATTTTGAATTTGTGATTAAATTTGAATTTAAATTTAACACTAATGAGAACGCTAGAGGAAAGAGTTGGTGAAAATCAACACCAGTGTGATTATAAAAAATAGTTTCCCTTCTATAACAGTATACTAAATGGTCAAAAAGAGCAAGAAAAAGGAAACAGAAAATACACTCTAGTTATAACATGAAGTCTATTTTGTTGAAACTCAGGTGTCTCCATGATGTCCATGTGGGTCCATCCACATCAGCAAGTGGTCTTGAGACTCTTGAGGTAGGGCATTAGAATGGATCTGACAGGTCCAGACAGCAGTAGTGGTTCATTGATATGTCAGGAGTAGTATTTGTAGCTCGACAGAGAGAGATAACAAAGGAGAAACACAGAATAATAGTTTTGCTAGTGATGATGTGGTTGAGTTAAGGGCAATGTTCTTTTTATGCAGAGTGCAAGCAAGGGACTCTATCAAGGCTAACTATTACAGCTTAACTGAAAGGGAAAGCCAGAAAGTGACACAGACATGAGGGCGTCCTAGGACATAAATTCCAGCCACGCAACCGTCAACAAACCTGAGTGAAAGCAGAACAAAACTGTTATAATTTTCATGTAGAGAAAAATGGTCCTTTAAAAACATTTGAAATCTTTCCACAAATGCCTTAATGCTTATATGTGCTTAA
Source organism: Tachysurus vachellii (assembly GCF_030014155.1). Lineage (NCBI taxonomy): Eukaryota > Metazoa > Chordata > Actinopteri > Siluriformes > Bagridae > Tachysurus > Tachysurus vachellii. The sequence goes on from NC_083465.1 coordinate 14,834,029, forward strand.
ATGGAAAGTTATTGACTATTAGGTCATGTTGAATGAGAATATGGACACAGAGAGTGTGCTTGATCCCGAGGCATAGTCTAGTGAATAACACTGGTCCTAGATGGTAGATGGATAGATGAATCACACATCGTCAAGCCATGTAATTCAGTACAGTATATGCAACGGATGCCTATAGATAAAAGAGAACAGGAAAAACCTTAGTACCAATCGTTTAAAAAATCTATTAAGCAAACATTTTTACAGGATATGCATAATGCTCTGATTAGGTCTCACTGGAGAGATAAGGGTCATTATCTTGAAAATGAAATGTTATTTTCGAGATAAGAAGAGGTCAGTCTGTGGAATGAGAGGCTTCCTGTGAAAAGGGCGGCACAGGGTCTCAAGGTGAATGAAAAGTTGTTTCCTAAAAACAGCAGCCAAGAAGAGAACCAACCCTTCACCCAGTATGGCTTTCTGTGCTTTTCTGATATTTTGAATTTGAAATATACTGGCTGATTAAAATTAAATCTTACCTTTTAACTCTGACATGAGGTAGAAGATGAATGAATGAATGAATGAATCTTTTAAGCATTTTCTGTCTACCAGTAAAGGCGAGTAAAAGCACCATTGCAATATTCACCCACTGAATAAACAATAATAATGCTTTCCAGTTCTATCAGTCCAGCTTGTCATTGTAATTAACATAAACAATGAAGGATGTTTTAGCAATAACTCCAAGACTACAGTTTGTGTGCTGGTTTCTTTCCACAATGTGTGGTCCATTGATTATTTTGGGATTTGGAAGAATTTTTTGGAGGTTGTAAAAGGTTCAGGCTTTTTCTCAGATACTTCATCTCTGTTATGAATCTCAGCACTAAAAGTTTCTAACAACAAAGTCCTGTGTACAGATTTCTATAGGCACAACAAAACCCACGTCAGTAATTTAGCCTAAACAGTTCTAGCCAAGGACAACATGGTAGGCCTTCTGGGGGAAAGTGAATTTTGTGGACTGTCCAACTGAAAAATTATAATAATAAAGGCTGGGTGGAGGTACAGAAAGATGAATATTACACTAATTACACAGTCTGCAAACTTGTTAATGATAGCTGTAAGAGAAAACTTTTGTTGATAAATTACAAGTTTTTGTTGTTAAAAAGTGAGAGGCTTCAACCTTTTTTATGCAAGTTTGTTAATCTGCCAACCAGGAAGAAAATTAACTCAAGGATGAATAAAATTTGGTCAGAAAATTTCAGTTAAAACCTAAGACAACAATAAAGGAGCAAGTGAAAGAGTGGGAGATATCAGGCACCAAAATCCTGCTATAGTCCTGCATGGATATTACACAAAGAAGACTCCCTTACTAAAAGACAGCTGGAAGTGGTGAATACCAGGATGAAGTCCTAGCCTTTTAAATGGGTGTTCCTTGGTCAGCTGAAACAAAAACTTTTTAGCTATAATAAGCAGTGCTATTTATACAGTATATATATATGGAGTAAATTAAAAAGGTTAGGGTTTTAATGTGAACAACACTATTACAATTGTTAAGCATGGTCATTGGAGCATCATGTTGTGGTATGTTTGCTGGAAAAGAGACACTTCAGAAAATAGCAGCTTAAGGATAAAGGATCATCGGGAAATACTGAAGTAACACCTCAAAACATCAGCAAGAAAATTAAAACTTAGCTGCACCTAGATATTTCTGCATTACCTTAAGCATATCCCACAGGTTTGGCTTAAAAGCCACACATTAAAACTCTTACAGTGGTCATCACAAAGCCCTGACGTGGATCCCTTAACCAAAAAAAGCATACTTGAGCAAGGCATCTCACAAACCTGAGGTTACACCAGTACAGTCACTAAGAATGGACAAAAGTACTGAGAGAAGTTTGTGGAAGGCTTCCCAAAGATTTTGAAGTTCTAGTAGTTAAAAGTCTCCAAATATTTACCAAGTGTCAGTCTGTTTTTTGAATAACCTCTTATGGAAATGAAGGAAAATGTATCATCAAATAAAATGTGTGGAGCTTTTGTCCTCATCTGTAAATGCACTGCCAATAATTCTTTCTGCCTGCTTGAATGTTAGTTTGATCAATAATTAATTCATTCAAAACCTCTATTTTAATGATAATAGCTGTCCCATTGCCACAGCAGAGAAAGGTTATTCTTTGGTGATGAGGTAGTTTCAGCATGAATCTATGTTCTTGTTTTTGGAAACATTTTGGAAACTTCTTCCACTTAGCTTTCAGTGTCTTTTGTCTCACACATGTTTTCGTTGTCTGCTACACACATTTAATTTGATCCACTCTCTGTCCCTTACTGAGAATAGCTACTGTAAATAACAGTAACTGAAAATAACAAGAAGAAATGCTCTTCAAGTTCCCGGATGATGCACATAATAAACTGAAATTGTGAAATGTTTGAGCTTTGCTTACATAGAAGAAGAGGGATAATTAATGCTTTGGGCTCCTGTAAAGATTGATGGCTTAATGAACTATGCAAAATACCAGGAAATTTCAGCACAACCATGGCTGCACATGACAGTGGGTTCATATTTGGCCATATTTGTACATAATAACCAATACATATTATGAATAAGTAACAATACACAGATATATATATATATATTATATATATATAATATATATATAGTATATATAGTACGTATATATATAGTACTGATAATTTGAACACTTTGGAATTTTTTAAAGTTTTGTTAAAATACTTTCTCCATCCATCCATCCATCCATCCATCCATCCATCCATCCATCCATCTTCTGCATAAAGTATAAAATACTTTCTATACTTCAAAAACTTGTTATGGGATATTCTTTTATGTATTAATATTTACACATTTTCATTAAAGGTGACAATCATTTCAGAGGCTTAGGTTGTATCTATTGTATGAATTTACCAATTCTGATGTGTATTTGGACATGGGAGAGAGGAACAGGCTCGATCATGTATAAAAGAGAGCCTTTTCTCAGTAGAAACAGAGCCACTGTTGTGTAGCAGTAAAACGAAGCAGTAAAAACACTGGAAGCTCTTGTTAGATGTCCTAAGATCCAGTTGTGACCTTTTGCTACAGGTGTGTTGTTCCTTTTAGAAAACCCAAATGTGTTTCTTTAGGGTCACATGAGGCTTATCGCTATAAAGTTTATGAGAGGGCTCTGACTGATGAGTTGCTTTGTATTTTTCACTTTCTTTCATTCGGACATCAAGGACAGCACAACTCCTGTCATAACTATTTAGAGCAAGTCACCCCCAAGATTTAATCTCCATGGTAATGTCAAATCACTTTAGTTCTTCTTGCCATTGCAAATGCATTTGAAATGTTCCTCTAATTACACTAGAGCCAGGTGAACATCCTCTGAGCCTGAACTAAAAAGAGTTCTGGACTAAAAACAGCTAAAATGTCGTCATTTTGCAGAACAAATAGCAGCTACTAATGCCAAAATTATAGAAATAACCTTCAAGCCCTGGCATGGCATACATAACTGTCAGACCAAGGACAATATAATTTTCTCTCAAAAGGAAATATATCACTTCCTCCCTCCCTGATAACTGTGCTTAATATCAGGGAGAAGAGACAGGTTTCATTTTTGGGTTGGTTCGATTCTACCCCGAGGCCCCTTTATAGTGTGGAAAGTGTCTGTCATTACGAACAGCACAATTAGAGTAAAATTCTGTTGTTTTTTTTTTTTTTTTATAAGATACTTTCTGTTCTTATTCTAGACAGGATCATAATCTACACTGAATTACATATACTATCAACAATCAGGTTTCTCAAGGTTTGAGAAAAATATGCTTATGTTTTTATGAGTAATACTGAAGGACTTAAATCCAAGGACTTAAATCGAGTCCTAAAGTACTACTCATAAGACATAAGCATTCTGGTCTTGGACTCAAATCTGGTCTCAAAACATTTTCTGTATTGACTTAGACTTGGAATTATTGCCATTTGTACTTGGACTTGTCTCTGTATTGGCCACTGGTCTCAATAAATATGGACTTAGTCTTGATTATAAGTTTCTGTAAATAATTTTTATGTCTTTTCTTTCAGTATGCACAAAGTTTACCAAGAAGTAATTCCCTTTTCTAGGAAATATAGCCTAATCATTTACACTGTACATGAATTAAGCCAACCAGCCAAAAAGGAACTGATGATTTTCAATGCTGATTTTAACTCTCACTTTCTTGGTCTCAGTTTTTTGGTCTTGGCCCTCGGCCACCTTAAGACTTGAGGTGCATACCAAATCTAATACTTATGCATTATTCTTCACTATTTTGTCCAAATAGTGTAAGTAGCTTGACCACTCTAAAAATCAACAAAAAGTGCACTTAAATACCCAGATGATGAAGGTATTGTGGAAGTGTAGTGTGGAATGTTGGACACTTCATGTTTATGATAGCTGAGAGCACTTCATGCTAGATGAGAAAAAAAATTCAAGATGTAATAATATTCACCATATTCTGCATTATGTAGGCTTTACATCATTTGCCATTGACTGGGAAACAGCTTATAATTAGTGTTTGAATACTATTCTTTGATACACAGTATATAGTACAAGTGTAAGGTATGCCATTTGGAATACAGCATTGGTCTTAACTCCGTTTCAGGTTTAGTCCTATATACATTTACATTTATAGCATTTAGCAGACAACCTTATCCAGAGTGACTTACACAGTTCTCATTTATACAACTGAGCAGTAGAGAGTTAAGGGCTTTTCTCAGTGGCCCAAGGGAAGCAGCCTGGCAGTGGCATGAATTGAACACAGTACCTTATGACATTTTTCAATGAAAGACAAATGGCAGTGATTTTTCAGACATTCACTCTGTATTTTGGAAATCAAAATAATTTAGCATTTCAATCAGATATAAAGTTTTTGTTACTCATTTTACAACAAACAACAGAAAAGAATAATATTTTGCTACTTCAGTATATATATATATATACATATATATACATATATATGTATACACACACACATATATATATATATATATATATATATATATATATATATATATATATATATATATATATAGAGAGAGAGAGAGAGAGAGAGAGAGAGAGAGAGAGAGAGAGAGCAAGTAAACTTTACAAATTAAATCCTTAATAAGTAAACATGCAAAAATACAATGCACTCCATTATATCATACTAACACCCACAGTTTAAATTATGAAGTGAAATTTGATATTTTGTGTTCAGGTTCATTTTTTTAATCACTGAACATTTTTAATTAGTGCTACTTTTTCTCTCAAAATTAGCACCTGTACAGTTTGTATTTTTTAAAATGTTGTATGCCTTTGGGAGAATAAGTCGCTTATGTCTAATAAGACAGAAGACATTGGAAAGATCTTTGTCCACTACATTTTATTGTCAATTATATATTAGACTATATATATAAAAGCAGCTATAGAATTCCTTTGGACTGCAAATGAAAAATAACAGACTGAAATGTTTTTAAATTTCTTAAGGGTGTCAATAATACTGACACTCTAATTTTTGAGAGAATAAAGATTTTAAGTTGTTTAAATTAGTTTTTTTTTTTTTTTTGGTAAAACCAAAAGTTGTGTATAAAACAGTAATTAATGTGTGTAAATTTCAATTTAAACAACTTTATTTTGTGAAATATACCAATAATTTAGGAGGGCACTGTATATACACACACCTATTCTTATACTCTCACTTTACACATGTAAACACATAATTAGCTTCTCTAGATCAAGCACAGGGAAGACCCTTTCTCAACTATAGAACAAAACAGTTTTCACTTGGCTACTGAAATGTCTGCTAGCTCAACAGAAGGTTTCTCATGCGTATATAGTGCAAGTCATGTATTTACAGCCAGCTTGCTGGCTACCAGTTGCTCAGCACCAGGTTGGGTGTATCCATAGTGATGAAACATTAAAGCAGCAAGCACAGAAAGGTGCACACTAGAGCACTAGACATCTAATGGCAAGCTTTAAGATGAGCACTGGCTTGCCATGAAGTCTTGGTTTAAAAAAGATCAAAAGCCAGTAACAATAGGTAAGGAATACAGACTGGGCTTTAGGGTATACAGGTGAGAAATAAAGACAATATAGAAATGAACACCAGAAATGTGATATAAGTGATATTTGAAGAAACATGTAATTAATGTCCTGAGGTAAACATGATATCATGATTTTTCTTGTACAACTGCATCAAGGTGGCTTTATGTGCAGCTCAATTATGTATAACGTATGTGTATATTTCATAACTTTATGAAATTGTTCCTGGCAGATAATGCTACATTTGGAGCAAAAGAGAGAGAATTACATTTCCCAACAAGAGGATGAGCCTCAATGTTCGTTCATTCATTCATTAATTCACCTCCAGTAAATAAGTTATACTGGTCAGGGTGCTGGTGGATCTGGAGCCTAAAAGTCATCGCACACATACATCATATTAATTAGTACCTAAGTGAAATTTAGCACAAACAAATTAAACTAATAGTTAACTGGGAAGGGGGAATAAACTGGAGAACCTGGAGGAAACCCGATAGGCACGACATGCACAAAAACTCTACATAGTCACTCAACACAATCTGAGCTCAGCACCACACCAGAGACCCAGCTCTGAGATGCAGTTATCCATTGTGACACCATTTGTAAACAGTAATCTTGAACACTGAAAATATTCAGTGCCTTCATCATCTTCAATAAAGACATGGTTTAACCAACAAAGAAATTTAATGCAGGATATATGTGACTACCAAAACCTCCTTTATAAACATTAACTTCAAGGCCATGGCTTCTGTAATATTTGATTACCTCACAGGTAATTATAATTAAAATGTACTCATATAGTCACCCTATAGTCACTGTTGCTGTTTTGCATGTCCTAGCCTTTAGATGACATATTCAGCTGTTCTGCTGAGGATCTCCTGGCACAACTTTTCAGTTGTACGTCATTGAATATAAGACATCCAGGCCAAGAGGTACCAAAGATACTGATTGCCATGTCTTACAGATGGAATTCTTTCTATGTAGGTTTTGTTATTTAAAATGTTTACCTGCAGGATATTGTTCCAGTATTTATGTGGAACATACTATAGCTCTTCAGTAAACTAAAGATTGTTCTGCAATGTTGTCTTTGGAAAGCAGTCAGTTTCCTTAATACATGAAGCCATTCAAGAACATCATTCTTGTTTTGTGTAATTTGTATGATAGACCAACCAACATAAATAAAATGAAGTGATATAAGTATAAGCATTTAGATGCACTTTGTGTGCTCTCCATGTAGTAGATGGATTGGTTATGCTAAATTGCCTTTGGTACAAATAAGGACTCTGGATCCACTGCAACACTGAGTAGGATAAAGTATTTACAAAAGATGAATGAATGAATGAATGAATAAGTAAATGAATGAATTAATGAATTAATGAATTAATGAATGAACGAATGAATGAATGAACGAATGAATGCAAATTAAGTTACATGCCATTCATTTAGGAATTCATATTCTGAATGGATCTATATGCTTATCTAATTACAATATTTTTGGGCAAGCTATATAACCAAATAAAGAATTTGAATAGAATGCTCAAAAGTCGATGGAGAACATCTCTGATGCAAAGTTCTGTTACATTTGCCTTATCAACTTCTCTTTTAAATATAATCTGACTAAACAACTGCTGTTCATATGACAAAACCCTTGTGATATGTCTGGCAAATATTTTCGATTGTGTTCCAGATCCCAATACCTATAAATAATAAATGCTTAACAAATCTTAATCCATTTTGACTCTTTAATGTATTTCATTGTGTTTTATGCAGGAAGTAAGTATGTGTAAATCATAATATCTTTATGATTGTTTTCAAGATTAAGCTGCTGAGTATGCATAAAGACATACATAAGATGCTATGCAAGTTTCAGCTTGGAGCCATCATTAGTACAAAACAGACCAAGACTGAAACCTTACACATGAGGCAGCTGTTCTGTTGGAGAATTCATTTTAAGCAGCTGCTGATTCAGCTTCCTCTGAATTTTATCAGCTAAATACAGCTTATCTGATGTCCAAACACACAAACACACACACACACACACACACACACACACACACACACACACACACACACACACACGCACACATTCATCAACCACAGCTCAGTGGACAAGACAAAATTACGAGTTCTTTCATCTTATGGAGACAAAACGTCCTCGATGGGCTAAAGCTCGCTTGCATACCCAATGAGCTGAGACACTGAGAGAACTTGATCCACCTGGGCTCACTGCCCACACTACAGAACAGCAAACCACTGAGCCACAGGTGAACGGCAGAGTTGGCCAAATGAACAGAAGCCTCAAGCAGGATCAGTAATGGCAGTGAACTGTGGCAGTGCTTCTCAAAGAAGACCAGACAGAAGAATGAGGAGAGCTTGGCAATCATCCAGCACTCAACCTAGATGCCAAATGCATAACATGTCCAACTGACAGCAATATAGGTGCTTCACTCAAAGAAATATTTTAAGTAGTAAATATTTTATATGTAGACTCCTGCTCTCTATTTTGGATGTGTATGGAGCTCAGATATCATGAGTGTTGCTAATGGAAACACAAAAGACAATGTAAGCATGCGAATAAGTGAGGGTTTGTGAGATGAGGAGAAATAAGTGGCTTTGACATTGTGTTAATTCAGAATCTGGTGCTCTCATGTTTCAACATTTGAATCTTGGTGATCCCTTTGGCCCCTCGGTACCCGTAACCCTGGTGCTGCTCCTCCAGTCACCGAGCACTGCTGCCAGACACTGAGCTGCCACTTGAACAGGAGCCGGTGGAGCTGCGATCCTCAAAGACAGAGATTTCTATCTGAACCATCGCAGTCAAGGATTTTAACAGCAGATACAGAATTCTTTCTTAAATGCTGAATGTGCATGATATGCAATAAACTTTGATTTTATTTTACATTTGGTGATTAATATGTGTTATGGACAAATTGTCAAATGATTAAATATAAGTAAGTAATACAACACAACAGGGTGTGCTGTTACAGGAAAAATAATTCATACAGGGTCGATGTATGAGAGTTTTGTTCCTTTTATACCACCATTTATTTATTAAAAATGTATTATTATTGGTCATGTTTTATGTTCACCATTTATAATAACGAATGATAATAAATGTTAACTAATCAACATTTAACAGAAAACCTTATCAATTAAACCTTATCAATGAAAGGGTCTCCGTTGTTTGAAAGCCAATGTTGGTATTTGAAATCACCAAAACAAACACGCCCCTAACCCAAATGGGTCCCACCCCTGTATTGATAGCTCCACCCACACATACATACTTAACCCAGGCAACTAATAGAAAGAAATGTGTCTTTATCATAGCTGAAGGGAAGAGCAATACGATTGCAGATAAACAAACAAGCAAAAATGACACACAAGCATAATCATGCAAAGGGCGGCATATATTAGTTCTGTGAAACAAAGCAAAACCAATGTTACTCACCTATTGAGAAGGAAAAAAACAACCTCAACGTCTTAAGTAAAGTTGGCCGCATATTCACAGATTGTAGTTTCCCGAGTCAATAACTCCTGAGCTAAACGCTGTTACTACACAAAACGTGGTTGTAGCTGCCTCTCTACATTACTACGGTAGAAAAGAGGTGTTATTTGTGTAGTAAAAGCGTTTAGCTCAGGAGTTATTTACTCAGGAAACTCCAATCTGTGAATATGCGGCCAACATCCCGCTCCTTCAGTTCTCTCCAGCGCTGGAAAGCTGATCCTATATTAACACGGTCCTGCTTCTTGCCTTATCGTCTATCTTTGGTAGACCTTCAGTATCTTTGGTACCTCTTGGCCTGGATGTCTTATATTCAATGATGTATAGCCTTTCTTCGCTTTATTTCTTTGTTTTTATCCTCTATGTCAATGTTGAAACCGCTTTCTGCTAATGTCACACATGCGCACTGAACACTCTCTCTACACGCTACATGTTTTGTATTTGTTTTGTTTGTTGGCCTGACTCAGTTTTCTGAAGCATTTCTCAAACAACGGAGACCCTACCTTTAACAGCCATAAAAACTTTCAGAAATCATCCTCAAATAAATCAGAAATTATTAGATGTACTGATATTGATGTGTCTGTCTGTTGCTTCAGAGCCCTGTGATGAGTTGTTGGTGGACAGTGTGGAAAATAATACATTAGACAGTTGGAACTGTGGATAGTCGCAGTGTCAACACTGTGCTTGATGATCCACTGGAGTGACTGTCATCTCCTGACAGAAATCAGCCCAAATTACACAATTTCAAATAACGTTTCTTGATGGCTACTAGCACTTTTTGATTAGAATACTCTACCTGGAGACAAATATTCAAGACCTATGGCACATAAATAAGAAAGATCTGTTTGCACAATGCATAGTAAAAGGGAAAATCCAAGTAATTAATTATTGAATTATTAAAATAATTCAATCAGAGGTAGTTTTTTAATTTTTATTTTGTGATGTACTACTAAATAAGAATAATCTTATTTAAAAAAAAAAAAAGCATAAATCAGTAAAATTTATTAAGTTTGAGTCATTCACTTCTGTCTAGAGTACTACTGTCTCAGTACAAATCTCAACATGACTCAAAGGGTATCTGAGTCTGGATTCTTACCAAAGACAGCGTAGTTCATTCTAGCAAAACCTTTAAGCAATCCTAGATAAACAGCTTGCCTTTGCAGATCAAATCTTGTAATCATGTAATCTAAAGATCTTGAAGATTTGCATCGCATATAATCAGAAGCTCCAGGTATTCATTATTCAATGCCTAGACTCCTGTAACTCTCCTCTGCTCACCCTATCAGCTTATGCTGTAAAAACATTGCTGATGATCCGAAATGTAACAGCATGTCTGGTCTTCAATCGACCAAATGTACATAATACATCCTTTTCATCTCAGTCCACAGAATCCTGAGAACAATCCACAGAAGCTGCTTGCATAAAGTTCCAGCCTTTGATGCTTTCTATGAGATAGCCAGATAAATATGTAAAGGATATCACTCTCATGCCCCTCTCAATAGGGTCAGTGATAAGAAGTCCTCGGGGTGCATAGATGTTCTCATTCTGCTCCTGAATATACATGGAGATCTTCTTTAATACCTGCATAGACATGGGAAGGACATGATAAATTACAGTAGTTAACTAAATCACACAATAGAAATGCTTTACAGGAAAATATCTCCATGGAAGATGTGATATGGTTTTCATGGAGCTTAGGAGAGTTAAAACTTTGATGATACACACAGTTCACACACAGTACACATGCAGTTCATCACATAATCAAGGATAATTCTATCAGGGTTTAAATGATTTTAATACTGATAAAATTGGATTAAAGCAACTCAGTATATAACTTTTAGGAGAACTATTTTTAGCCTTGTTTCTAAGAAGAACTGTAAGCATTTTTTTTTTGCACACTAAATTGGTAGCACTATTTAAACAATACTATAGCCTAACAAGAGCTTGGGTTAATGTCTGTGTCGATTTTTGCATGTTGGTTTCTGTATTTGTGTGCATTTATCAGTTGGTATTTAAAGGCACTTGGGTTGAACTGTCCTACCTTACAGTATGCCTTTGCACCATGGTAGGATAGGGTTAAAGCAGTTATTGAAGATGAGTGACTGAATGATGAATATAGCCTAATGAAGGCTTGTTTTAGACTGCTTTGGCATATCATTTTTAATGCTGCCTGCCTGTTGCTTTCCTACTGCAATGAGATGAAACTATATGGTGTGCTTTTTCACTTTACATAATCAGCTGTGAAAGAAAGCAAGGTGCTGATGTGAAGGTACAAAGCAAAGTTATTTATAACCGGTCTAATGAGTTTAATTAGCATGAACTAACTTTGCACTGAATTATGGCATAGATTAATGGATTTGGAATTTTTTGCCATATGCAAATGAATCTGCATTATGAACTACAGATTCATCATGAGCACCATGATGTACATCTGAGCTTTGTCCAAAGACTCCAACTAAGAGAATTAATGAAATGAAATTCTATAAAACTACCAGTTCTGTGAGATTCTTCAACACCTTTGTTGAAACCATTGGTAATCTTTTCTGGGTGAAAGTTCTGTTTTAAAGCACATCATAGATATTATGACAATATAAAACAATACATGACAATATAAAAGCCACTTTTTAATCTCATTAGTACTTTACATTACATTCTTCTTGAAATGAGATAACGATATGATCACTTTTTTCCCATATATTTGCTTTTGCTGTTCTGAAGTTTATTTCTGCTTCCGTTTGTTCTGAAGTAAAAAGATTTTCTGCCAGTATAAAAACAGTGAAAATGATGTTTCACTCATGTGTTGCTGGAAATATGATTAAATACTAAGTTCTTATGTTAATCTTCTACTATACGATTAATAAGCTTTGACGTTTAGAAGAAAGAAATCACATCAGCCATCTATGATCATTTAATTTATAAGAAAGTGATCTTAAGCATACTGTAGTTGTACGTTTATACATTAAAATGACTCATTCTTTTTCTCAGTTTCTTTGACATGTGCTCAGTTGTTTGACTTTGATGAGGAAGATTTTATCAGGGTAGCTTTTGGCGTACGTGCCATCTGTCCATGTCTATTCACGTGTGGCATTCTGTCAGCTAAAGCAGCAACAAGAAGATTCTTCATGGGTGGCAGTTTTATTATAGTTTATTTCTAAAGCGCGTATGTTAAGCGATGTACTGCACTGGTTAATGAGATTCAGCTGATGTGAAAATCAGGACAAACATAAACAAGACTGCTTCTGAAATTTCCAAGCAAGAGAGAGGAGATGAAAGAAAGAGGAACAAAGGCTTGTAGGTACAGTACAGTGTGTTTATTTCATATTTCATAAGGAGCAGGTAAGGCAGATCTGGACAGGTTAATTAGCTGCCTTTTAGAATCGGCCACGGCACAGAACTCAGAAATTGAGGTGCAGCCACTGGCAAACAGGTGCAAGCACTTTAGTTTGGAGTCACAATATGAACTTGTAAGTAAATGGATGCATTTGTAAGCATGGCGGATCTGAGTACATCAAACATCAGAACATCTTTTGACGTGCTTTCATAAACAATTTCCGTCTGCTCTTCTGAATACATGTGTGGTCACACTTGAATGAGGTAGCACGTCAAAACCAAAATTCAATCTTTACAAGAACATTGCAAGCTTTAAATGACCGAGGTATCTCTTTCATCAAAGCTGGCTATGTGTAAGGACTTGAGCAGAAAGATGGTAACTGCTGATTGTGGAGTAAATGGGTAAAAGGAAGTACATCTTGATACCTTCTCATATCGTGTCTCCATGCAGAGGAATATAATGTAAGCTGACACACAGGCCATGCAGCCCTCCAGGTAAGACTGACCGCTGATTTTCTCGGCCTCCGCGTAGTAGTTATTGAGCGTCTTCACTGTGTCCTCAAACAGGGTCCGCTCGATCTGCAAAAAACAGCCAATTCATTAGTAAAGAAACACATGCTGATACATCTCAAGCCACAACCTTCCTCCTTCCTGCACTTTATAGACACTTTTACTGTTAAAATCAAGTCCAAGCACTACATGAAAGAAAGAAAGAAAGAAAGAAAGACACTGACACAACCTCTTGAGAATGTTTATGTCAAGCTACTTGTATCTGCTGATGGCCAAAAAATAGTAATCATAAACTTTTCCTGCAGTCATTTTTGTTCACACAAACTGGTAACTATAAATCTTTCTGAGCAGCGATTTTGTGAAATTCTGTCTGGGTGTGGAGCATTTATCATCTGTCATATTTTATGAATACTTCAGTGTTTTTAGTAATATTTCAGTGTCCAGTGTTGACATGTGTAAAAATCATCTAGCTTGTAAATATCATTCATCTTTCCTGTAGTTGCTACAGTTGAGATACTATTAGACATTTAAAAGACAGCATCATTCCCTGCAGTATCTCATATAAAAATGGATAATGTGATACATTAACCACATGCCGGTGTGTGCGTTTCTTTCACTGCCTAAAATGCATGGAAGACACTTTTTTCATTCATTGAACATCAATTATCTCACTTTTACAATTTTGGCTGCATTTTGCTCTTGTAACAGGATGAAGTGAAAGTAACTAGGATAAGGATATTTTTAGAATGATTTAATATACAAAATGTGCTTAACTTGCATCCATGCTTATGTATGTAGTCCATGTGACCATGTCAATGTTAGAATACTGCAAAGTCAATATGCATTCTTCAGAACCTACTGTATAATGGGTGACTCATGGAATAGTCTCAAGGATTAGATGCTGAATGGATATGCAAATATTAATTCAAGAATAATAAAATTTTTTAAATAATTTTAATAATTTCAAGACAGATATAGTGTGCACAGGAGAGGCAAAAACCTGCAATTTACACATTTTTTACAAGATTCTACAAGGTTTAGGTTCCTTTTTAACAATGCACATGGGTTGCACAAGAATATGTATGTTTTCTTTTTTTTTTTAGTCGCCTCTGTGATCCACCCACCCTGTTGCTGAGTTCTGCTGGAGGTTTGGTGTGGAACTTGCAGATAGTGCCCTCGCTGTAGTCTCTCTGAATGAACACCTTGGTGGCTAGTGAGGCAGTATGCCTCAGATCCTGAAGGTTTTGGAGCTACAAAATACAATAAAATTTACATTTATTACACATATACACACAAAGTACAAATGTGCACAATGCAGAATTATAAATGTTTTCTCTCTGAGTGTTTACTGGCATTCATAATAATTCTATTGGTTTCTTGAGCTAGTAACAATATGCAAAATGTCTGAATGTGTATTCAGAATTCAGACATAAAATCTAATCCATTAAAGAAGCAGAGCATTTTCATAAAAGAGTGTTTCAAACACTGAATTATAGACCTATGTATAAAGGACAGGATGTAGCAGAAACTAATATTTCCAGCACTGAATTATTCCACCAGTGATGGCTGCAGGCAGATTTGTATAATTCCCTAAATTAGGTATAATCTGTCTAAAATGTCTTATTTTCAAAAGTGAGCATCCTGTGCTGCACATACTGTATTACAGCATTCAACCGTACTAAAGAATAAATTAAACAAAAAAAAACAAAAAACCAAATGTGATGTAACTAGTGGTGCTTATATATTATGATCATTGATTTAGTGCAGATTTAATTTTTAAACTTGAACATGATCTTTTCTTGAACAAAGATGAACTGTTCCATATTCATTGTGCAAATATAAAAAAAAGGTTACATACTGTAGCACCATTTGCTCATCTTGCTCATCTTAAGTTCTTAGTTGAAGTATTATTGCAGTTACAAGCAATGAAATTAGTTCAATGCCTTGCTGAAGCCCTGGTATATAATCCCTACCATCCCCTGGTATATAATCCTTTTTATCAAATTGTTTAATGAGTCAGCTAAGAGCTTGCCAAAATTAATTCTTCTGTTAGGCCAGGATTCTCTCCCTGTACTGTCTGCAATCCAGATCAGCTTAATGGATCAGATAAAGAAATGTTTTTTAATAGATGCCTAAATCAGATTAAATACACACACAGCCATAAAAAAAAAGGATTTTCTAAGCTGTGTAGGTTAGATGACTTTAAGAAACTGGTGTTCGAATGGACTGGCTGTAAATGTGCTTATGTTCTTGTGTATTTTACAGGCCACCCATTTACCAAGCATTCAGCACCAAATCACAGACTGGCAAAGTTCATGCTGAAGCCAACTGAGGGTAAAATATCTCTAACAAAACATTCTTCACATAACTATTGCTGCCATCAATCTTTAGCGAGGTAAGTACTGTTTCCTTAATTGTCTGGAAGCCACAAGTATTGGTCATATAGAAAGGAAGCTCTGTAGATTATCTATAGCAGCAGTAGGCAACAAGAGCACTGGGGTGAATGATACTACGTATTATAGTGTTCATATGCAATTCCTGGTTGATTCCAGACTACTGGACTATTGTAATGCATTACTAGGTGGTTGTCCTGCATCTTTAATAAATAGCTACAGTTAGTCCAAAATGCAGCTGCCAGAGTTCTCACCAGGACAAGAAAGAATGATCATGTAACCCCAATTTTATCATGTCTATGCTGGCTACCTATTAAGTTTAAAATTGATTACAAACTGCTGCTACTTATGTACAAGGCTCTTAATGTTACATGGTTTAGCGCCCATGTATCTAACTAGTCTTCTAACACGTTACGATAATTCAGGCTCTCTGAGATCAAAAAACTCAGGACCTCAGGTAGTTCCCAGAATATCTAAGTCTACTAAAGGTGGTAGAGCGTTTTGATATTTAGCTCCCAAACTTTGGAATAGTCTTCCTGATAGTGTTCGGGGCTCAGACACTTTCCCAGTTTAAATGTAAATTAAAAACTCATCTCTTTAGTCAGGCGTACACATAATACATCCCATAATATTGTGCACTTACATCAGACTTGCAAATATTATGAACAACAGCTATGTTAATCCCTCTCCACTGCTTCTCTCTTTCTACCTATCTCGAGGCATCCAGAAATTGTACCAACTCCGATTGTCTTCCGTGCAACAAAGATTTTGGACCTCCACTGAGATGAGGCCGACTCTGTGAAAATCCTGAGGCATCTACAGATCTACCAGCTCCAGTTGGACTCTGCGATAGATTATAGAGGAGATGTGAACTCCATGTGGTCTTTTACATCAATGCACCATTTGTCAGACTGTATATTTATATTCACCCATTGTCCAGTGTCACCCATATGAGGATGGGTTCCCCTTTGAGTCTGGTTCCTCTCAAGGTTTCTTCCTTTCATTCTACGGAGTTTTTCCTTGCCACTGCTGCCTGAGTCACCTCAGACATTGGGGATAAATACATATTTATACATAAATACATAAATTCATATCTAATATTAATCTTGAATTTTGTATTCTATTAATCTTTATATTATTCTTTATATTAACCTTTGTTCTCTGTTTATCTTCTGTAAAGCCACTATGAGACAATGTCAATTGTAAAAAGCGCTATACAAATAAACTTGAATTGAACTGAATTGAATTCCTTGGTCATCAGTAGGCGAGAATAAACAATTTTTCCATCCCCCTCTTGATATGTTAGAGATTATTTTTCACAAAAAATGATTCAAAATCTTCTTTCTTCGCATCTTCTATCTGTGTGTGTTTCTATGACTTTTTTACTCTCAGCCCTGCAGTGAGTAGATCTAGCTCAGGCAAAATTCTTATCTTATAAAATTATGAATGTATGAGGGTTTGCTAAGAATAGCACAATGCACAATGTAGAATTGTGCATTCTCACCTGAGCAGGCGTTATAAGCCATTCTAGGAAGATTCATACAAAGTATCACCCTGTAAGAATGAACTTTTAAGCTGGAGACTTGTTTCCTGAGTTGAAATCCATCGACTGACTAAACAGTCGCAGCAAGTTTCAGTGTAATAAACTACACAAACTGTGCTGCAGTGTGAGCACCTGTGTTGTGAAGTTTCATACAGTGTGAGCAGATTTCTGATGCAGTTTTTCACCGTCATGTTGAGAGACCAAGTCAAAAGAGCCCTTGAGGAACCCTTCTGTACTATAGTGCACCCTGCATCTAGGTTAATGAGGCTGGCTTCCTAAAGTTGCAGAAACAATAGTTTCTGAATTGTGGCAAGAATAATATGAAACAGTCTGAAGCCTAAAAGGCATCTTATGTGTCTTGCCATCCATAAAGTGCAAGAATCTTATCCACTACTAGGCATCGTCTCTGTATACTATGTTTGTGTGCATATACTACATCCTTTTTTAAAATGGAACTATTGGGCAGCCTTCAATAGTCCTTTTATTTCCTCTCAATGAACTTAATCAAACAATTATTGCTTATGAAACTAATTCAAAGCAGCCAAAATTCCCCACATGCACAGTAATGCAGCCTTAAGCCGAATGAATTCAATAACATGGAATGGTTATAATGCTCTCTGTCCTGTAACTGTGGAGGTGAATCTAGGACCTCTTCATTTACTAATGTAAAATGAATTAGTTGATGATGCAGAAGAATACCAAAAACATGGACAGCAGTGAGAAATGATAAGGAAGCACAGACAACTAGAATTAGAAACAACTTAGAATGTTTCAAATGAATGCAAGATTAACCAGTGGATTGAAGCAGGAAAAACTTGGTGCATACAAATCATTCACTGAAATATGCATTACAGCAAGATGCTGCATTGCAGATTGTGAGATACTCTATTAAAAACTGCACTGACATGGAGATAATGTGGGATGACAAGACCATTACAAGCCTTAAGGCAAATTGTGACAGTATTGTTTATGGCAGTTCAGCATTTTTCCAACAAATATTTGCTTGCTTTGAGCTAAGAGTGAACTTGAAGGCATGAATGCACACATCTTCAATTGTTCATCTTTAGCAACTGATTTATCCTGGTAAGGGTTGAGTTGGATCCTGGAACACTGGGATTATGGCCAGGAATTAGGGCCTGGATGAGGTGCCACGCTTTACACACTTATTCACACACACTTCACACCTACAGGGTCACTGCTTCAATCCTGAGCCTTGATTATTGTCTGTGCAGAGTTTTACAGTTCTGTCCCATGTTTGCTCAATTTTTCTCTCTGTTATCCAGTATCCTCCCACTGTCTAAAAACATGCAGGTAGGTTACATGTCTGAATGTATGTATGCATGGTACTCTCCAATGACCTTGGGTCCAGTGTCATTCTGGAAAAGGATAAAGTGAGTATGGAAGATGAATGCATAAATATACAGTATAATCAAATAAATGAACATACAAACAAGTTTGTGGATGTATAATCAGCCATCAACAATATCTTAAGCTGGTATGACCAAAAGCTTGTGGACACCTGATCATCACAGCCCTATGTGGGCCTTCCACAAACATTTTCACAATAATTTATTATTGTAATATGTATTATTTTTTCACAAATATGTATAAAATTGCATAAAATGTATGCTTTGTATGCTGTAACATTTAGATGTAGATTTATCAGCAGTGGTAGCTCAAGTGGTCAAGGCTCTTGGTTGTTGATTGGAAGATCAGGGTTCAAGTCCTAGCACTGTCAATCTGCCAGTGTTGGGCCCTTGAGCAAGGCCCTTAACCCTCGATGCTCCGGGGCACTGTATCATGCATGACCCTGTGCTCTGAACCCAACCTCCAAAATATGTGCGGCAAAAGAATGTAATGTACTTGTGACAAAATAAAGGTTTCTTTCTATCTTTTATCTATTTCCTTTCACTGAATCTAAGGAGTTCAAACCTGTTCCAACTTGACAATGCCCTGTGCACAAAGCAAGCTACAGGAGTACAAGGTTGGAACAGAGGAACTCCTGTGGCCTACACAGAGCCCTGAGAAGTTTTATGCACCAGTCCAGAACAGCTCTTCATCAATGCGGAACCTAACACTAAAGGCAACTTAATAATGAGTTGAAAATGGGATTCAATTATTAGATACAAGTGAAGATGGGTTACTATCAAATCCAAACACATGCCTAAACATAAACAATTTATTAAGCAGCTAGATTGCAGGGATAAAATGTAGATTAATGTAATAGAAACTTACAGTACATGCACGTGAGTATTGCCACGTGGTTGCTTATTTACATATTTTACTTTTTCTGTATTGATCTTTTACAGGTTGTTAGTCATTCTGTCGTCCTGTATACAATTTAAAGGCTATTATTCGTAGTATATTAAATCCTAGCACTATGACATAACGATAGGCGCTTCAGACGGGACTCCCAGTGGTGCTTCCGGTCACGTGATTCATGTCAATACAATAACAGGTGAGCTTTGTCTAAAAGCTAGACTGTAGTTTACAGCATGAGTTTAACATCATGGTAAAAATTTCATTTTTTTTTCTTTTTTTTTTTTTTTTTTTTTACAAATTACTAGAAATTCTACTGGATCTTGCTGTAGAATAAACAAAACCTACACGCAATGAAACCGCTGTCCAAAGTGCTGATAGTTCATCTCAAAGAGTTTCTCAGCTGTACGAGTGTGTAAAATCACTGCATATCACTTTAACCTTCAAGTATATATATATATATATATATATATATATATATATATATATATATATATATATATATATATATATATATATATATATATATATGTATACTGGGGTGTATATACATATATATGCACCTGCCTTCTGCCTTACCCATAAATCTCTGTGCTATTTATAATATATAACAGAACGTACCAGGAACATACTGATTCCTCAACTTCACTTCTCCTCAATCGTTAAGGTTTTCCTCTTGCATGCAAATAACAAAAGAACCAACGCATACAGGTGTAGCGTGTGTGTGATATACGGCATCTTACCTCTGTCGCCATGTTGCCATGAGCCGGAGTCAGAGTCAGAGCTGCTCGACTCGCGTGAGGATCAGCTGAGGATTCTGTCAGCCGCGCGCGCGCGCAGGGTTAAAATCAACACCGTGTGCGTGCGCGCGCGTGTAGTGAAGTAAAGGAAAGGTAAGTACAAGGTTTTTAGGAAAACTGATAGAAAAAGACCAAAGGCTACAACGCATATATACTGTGTCCACATAATAGATTTTTTTTTATTTTATTTTTTTTGTAATGAACGTGTTGAATTAACAGATATAGAACGTTAACTGTTTAAGTCCTGCAAATGTTTGGTGAAATGTTTGGACTGACTGGATGGCACTTTACACTGCAGATGAACAATGATCTGAAGTATATTTAGAAAGCCATGCAAAAAGACAGAATGTCACAAGGGAAGAAACACAGCATCTGGTGATGTCTTTTAGGTCCAGACTTCAGGCAGTCATAAGGATTTGCCTACAAGTATTAAAAATGACAATTGAATATGATTTTGTGAGTTTATCCCATTACAGTTCAAGTATCCCTGGATTTAACCCTATTTTACTTTGTCCAATTGTAATAGAGTGTAATGTCTTTGAAAAATAAAAATTACTGTAAGCTAAGCAAAACACTTTGCCAATGTCAAGGAGATAAAGCCATAAACCCATTCACACAAGAATTTTTTTTATTTGTAGTATATACTAAACAAAAACTGAATAAAATGTAATTTAGAAATTAAATTTATTGTACATAATAACTTTAACCAAGGGTGGGTGTTGTATTAACAGCATCAACAAAACAAAAAAAGCATGAATGAAGAGCAGTCATGAAAATAAAGAAATAAAGAAATAAAGAAGAAGAAGAAGAAGAAGAAGAAGAAGAAGAAGAAGAAGAAGAAGAAGAAGAACAACAACAACAACAACAACAACAACAACAACAACAACAACAACAACAATAATAATAATAATAATAATAATAATAATAATAATGACTGCATACTTAAACTTTCCACACAGAGAAACAACACTGCACTTATGGCAAAAATTATTTTTAATAGAAGGCAGAACACATACAGTGATTATTCGAGAATTTTTAAATTATATGAAAATTCTTTCTAAATTATATGAAATTGTTTGTAGCTGTCAATTAAAATTCCACAAGACTGGGTGCCAGTTATATGAGTGGGGGGAAAAGCAGGTTGGAAACAGGAGGATGGTGGGTGGATACTTTGTAGATAATGACCAAAGCTAATTTGTGCCATCTGTGCTATGATCCTGCATCTCAGCACTGTGATTCCACCTGGCTGTGCATTTTATTCTGATTAAGTCTGAGCCAAGTTTCCTTCCTCCAATCATCTTTATAACTACACAAAATCATTTTCCTATGATGTGTGTATGTGTGTGTGTGTGTGTGTGTGTGTGTGTGTGTGTGTTTATGTGCTTTATGTGTGTAGATCTCCAGGCATTCTGCCACCAAAATATCTTCAGCCTATCTCTTGAATAAAAAACAGATCAGGCCATCAGGAAATTACAGTTCTGAGAATGCAAAAATAAAATATTATTTACATGGAATCTCTGAGAAAAGAAACAAACAAACAAACAAAAAGAGTCAGTATGTCTACAAACGTCTGGGGTAGGTCTTGGATCAACCCACGTTGTGTTACATGGTGCTGCAGTTGGCAGTGCTTACTGTATATTGGCAAGAAAGAAGAAGAAACACAAGAAATTGATAGTGCTTTGTCTTCGTCGATACAACACATGAAAAAACAATCAAAATAATAAAGATGGGTGATGGGTTCAAAGAGTACGCTTTACAGTATATCAAAAATAAAACTGGACATTGTGGTAAAGGAAACTGTTTTCATCTGTAACAAGAGCAATTTGGCAGACATGTGAGGAGACGTTGGAGTCATGGCCTAGCACATCTGGTAAGTGAGGGAAATGATGAAATGGACAAGGGATGACACCTTTTAAACCAAAAACAGCAGTCATTCCAACACTGTGTCTGGTAAGATTCTGGTCCAGAGATATTTCACTTCATAAGGATTCGTTTGGGAAGCAATCCAAATCCTAGTGGTATCATTTTTTTGTAGCAAACAATCAGTGTTTTCGTCTACACAGATATTGTAAGTGGAAAGCCTTGCTCTGATTAATTTGCTGTGGGTTGAAAAGTGATTGCAAATGAATCCTTGTTCTGCGCTTCTGGGTGGTTTTGCTCTGAAAAGACAAAACCCATTTTGCGGAACAGGAAATGGGAATCCTATGGTGTGTGAAATGTGATAAATAGTGTACTGATAATTAAGGACAATATTACATTGAATAAGGATTTTCATTTTTGTTACACAAAAATGATGTAGTTGTAAAAAAAAAAAGGTTTGGATTAGCAAGAATACAGTATCAGAAGTGTGCCTAGGTTTGCTGCTGAAATATCCACACACACACACACATAGATGTGTATATATATATATATATATATATATATATATATATATATATATATATATATATATATATATATATATATATATAATTTATTTATTTATTTTAAGTGTTCAGTGTGATATTTATTCAGATATTTATTAAACCATTAACATTCTAACAAAAGTCTTATTGATGTTTTACTGGTAGAACTAACCAGCTGGATGAGGTAGCTTACAAGAGATGCATTTTTATTTCTTTTTTCTTTCTTTCTTTCTTTATTTATTTATAATGTTATTATTATTTTATTTTTTTTATCAAGATAATATCCAGATAATAACATAAAGAGAAAACATAAAAAAATGTCTGGAATTCTTATGAATGATTTACAATTATATCAAAATAATTAAATAATTGTTATTTCTTTTGCGCTTTCATAACAGATACGGAAAAAGAAACTTTGCAGAAAGAAATCAAGCCCTAAAGAACAAGACAGGAAATGAAATTATGAAAGGTAAGGTTAAAATAGAGAAGAGGACTGGGAGTTCATTCCTGGGATTCATGACATGATTAAGTGTGTAACGTTAGACTATGCAGGTGTGTTTATGTGTAGCAAGATGTGGAATTTCATTGTAGAATAAGTGCACACACAAAGGCTTTAAAGGGATCAAGATGAACCAGAGTAGGATGTTTATATATATATGATAGATGTATAAAACATCTATCTTTTTTATAAAAATATATAAAATTACAAATTTCTCTATGATAATCATTGTACTTGTCATACAAACCTGCTTTAGTCTAGAATGAATAGTACTTCATAGTTCTTGTTATATGATAGCAAAAACAGATGTAACAATAATAATTGTTATTGAATTGTTTCATCTGCTGCCCATTTGTTTCTCCTGGGAATAAAAACAATGGATCATAATTGATTTTCTGATTGATGACTGATCATGAGGAATTTATTGAAAAGGCCAACATTAATGTTTCAAGTAAAATAATTAAACAAAATCAATCTGATACATGCAACATGGCAAAAGAATTCAAACACTGGCAACGACTCATTACAAATGAAACCCAAAAAAAACTGAAACTGGTTGTTAAATTTCTGTTTACATGTATGGATTAAAGTGGGCAAAATCTGACACCAGCTTATTGTTTCCTGTTTTGAAAGACATTTAAAATTGCAAGAATTATGCAGCATATATCAAATCAGAACACAAAACAAAAAGTCACACTGGTACTTTTGCACACTCAAGTATTACTTTATAACTTTTCACACCACACACTGCACCATGATCCCTCTGATTGATCACAGCTCGACTGGACCCGTCATCTTTCAGTATACAAGTTGTGGCATGCAAAAAAGGTTTTTGAATTTGCTTTTCTGAACTGTTCCATGTTATGGTTGAATCACTGAGTGTCTTCCACTGACTGACAAACCATGACTAAAGACTAAGCTCTGTGGGATGAGTAGCCTAGTGGTTAAGGTGTTGAACTACCAATTGGAATTTTGTGAGTTTAAATCCCACTGCTGTGCCCTTGAGCAAGGCCCTTAAACCTCAGTCTTAACCCGCTCTGGATTAGGGCATCTGCCAAATGTAAACTCTCCATAGAGTACTTAAATTAGCTATTGTTATCAACTATATGTTACCCCCTCAACCCTATAGACTGGTATAAGAATGTTTGTATTTATTTTTAAAGACTTCAAAACTAGGTAAGTGAGTCTGTGAAACATTGCAAATGTAAATGTATTGGTCTGATGAAGTATTTTGTTTTGTTTGCATTGTGATTTGAAACTTTGTCTTGCTGCATGATGAAATTCCTACTGAATAGATTGGATCCATTTTTCTCTTAATTGACAGACAGAATGATTCTGTAGACTTTTAAATTCATTCTGCAGCTACAATCACGAGTGATATTATTTTTAAAGATTAGTGAGCCTGATCCAGAGGCAGCCATGAAAGCACACTTAGGCGACTGATTGCATCAGAGTGATTATTTCTGTATTTTGTACTATTTCACTGACTGTCCACTTTTTAAAGAACACAAGCAGAAGACCACTTTGATTTTTGAGACAGTTGAAGAGCACTTGAAGATCACTTGTCTCAGTTGAGTAGACAGTCTTTCATAGAGATCAGCAGTTTCTAAAATACTCAACAGCCTGTTTGGCAAAGTCACTCAAATATTTACTCCGCATTTTGATGCTTAATATGAATATTACATTGAGTACCATTTATTTTCTTCTTAAGCAGTGTAATTTATTTTAGCCATTTTTTACCTCTTGTTATATTTAAAAGCCAGATATCTGTTCTCAAATATGGCAACATAAAACTAGGATACTATAAAATAGATCAACAGTGGTTAGTCAATGATCAGTTTAAGCTTTGTGTCTGGATTTAAGAGCATGAGTGAAAGTGGATGATGCTGAAAGTACAATCACACCAAAATCACATACTCTCTTCTCTTTGCTGTGCTCCATGAAAAACAGATGTTCTGGTGAAACTACAGCCATCAACCATGAGGAGCCAGCAAAAAAATTCCGTTTCAGTCAGGGCCATCTGAGCACAATGTAGGATCATGTACTAGCAAAAATGATGAAAGCAAACTTAAATACCTTTCAAGCAAACTTTAAGAAGCAGAGATGTAACTAAATGAAATGATTCATATGGAAGAATTAAGATAAAAATAACAGATTAAAATGGTATTTGTATAAAAAGTCTTTTAATTCTGAAAGAGATTGATGTTTCCATTCAAAACTCTGAAAAAGCTCCATCCTGTAGAGACATACACCTTCACACCATAAATAACAGGATGAGGGATGAGGAAAGCAGAAACAAATTTGTGCATTTAGAAATACACACCCATTTCTAAATCTGGTAAGTTAGCAAGTTCTCCATAGATTTTGTAGAATTTATAGCAATTTGTACAACTGTCTGAGTGAATCAAGCAGTGTTGTTGGGAGCTACATTCAAAAATACTTACATGTAATAATAAACTAAACATCTTCTGTTATTATTTTGTCAAGCTAAAAGAACATTAGTTATGTAGCTAGCTACTTGTAGGTAGTGACAATAGCTAGAGTTAACAAATAGCACTCACAATAATACAATCACACATCTAATGTTAGCTAGCTGTTGTTGTTTGTAATATTTAAGAACCTATGAGTATTTGTTAGAGTAAAACATATACCTCAGCCTATCTATTTGGCTTATGTAGTACAATTATCTAAATAATTTAATATGCAAGAGTCCGAGTCCCAGAACAATTAAGAAAACAGCCCAATTATAGCAATAATTTTATTATCGACAATCATATTTTTGCTTCAGTGTAAGCCAGCTCAGTGATTGCTTCCATAAGCTATATCAACTCTGCCATAATCATGGTTTTGTCTCTTATTCCATCAATTTAGTAATATCCTTCCTGTTCATTTATAACTTTTTGCCAAGTAATTAACAGACACAGTCTATTCAATTTCCTAATTAAGTCCAGGACAGTCACATTTTTTTCCCCGCACATATCTATTTGAGTGAAACACTTCGGACAAAGTATTTAATCCCTTAAATCCCTTAGAGAAACTTTACTCCTCATTAAAGAACACGACATTTTAACTGTCTGTCTAATCTGGTTAGATTAGTCTACCGGAGCACATTGTAACGCACCACACACATACACATACACATACATATTTATGTTCCGTGAAATCGGGCTCCAATAAACCCTGAGACTTTCACAGGACCCTGGAGATCCCCTTAAAAGGGAAGACAGAGGCTAACTGCCCTTACTTAAAGGTTTACATTTCCATTATTGCAGGGCAGAGCAGGGGAAATGTTTTGGTTCAGAGTGTACTCTTCACGCTCCTGCTGGAGAACTCTGCTGTGTAAATATCTACAGAGTGAGGTATTGGAACATGAGGCCTATACAGTTGCTATGGTTTCATGGTTTTCACCTCATAAAAATAAGAAGATATGAAGAGGTGAACATGCCAAAAATAGAAGGCTGTATAAATAACTAATGATGATCTGGCTGACTGATTCACAAACAGCAACACAAACAAGCCCTGCAAGACTACTAGTTAAATCTAGTTAAGTAGTATAATGTATATATATTAATAAATAAATAAAACAGTAAATGATCACCTGGGGACTTCAAAAGCTAAAATAATAATCGACAATGCCCAGCACACACTGTCCATATGATATTTCACATCCAAGAACATACAAGAAAAAAGATAAGCAAAGTTTTACTATGTTTAAGGTTCACTTCAAATATCAGAGCAGGGAAAGATGTGACCTCAGCCACTGACTGTGGCATGGTTGTTGGTGCCAGATTGGTTTGATTATTCTGGAAATTGATGATCTCCTGGGAGTTTCACAAACAACAATCTAGATTTTTCCCAGCATGGTGCGGAAAACAAAACAAAACAAAACAAAACAAAAAACCCAGCATGCACTGAAGGAGCAGAGATACAGGTGTTCCTATTAAAGTGTCCAGTGAGTGTTTAGCAATCGACAGTTTGCTGATTAACTCGTTCATTTGCAGTATGGACAGGGAGTATGTCAGGCGATAAGGTGAAGACACAGGAAGTTATATTCATGCTGCAGGAATCCTTAGACACTGTTTTTTTGTGATCCTGAGATGTTCATATGTTTCGCTCTGGTAGTCTGCAGCACACTGCTGGAAACGCTGCTGTTTCTGATTAACTGAATATGATTACTTCAATATTTTCATTATGTTTGAGGGAGCCTACAGTTATCCTGTTCCAGTATGGAGAAAGAAGAAGAGTAAACCTTACTTTGTTTACAGATCTTTCTGAACCATTGTACACTGTTAAATATACCATAGAAGTACAAAAAATACATAAAACCCCAAAGTCTCTCTGTGTTTGACATGGAATGGGGACAGATGACATTATGTAGAAACATGTTGCCTGTTCCCCTAGGTTCATACATCTCTGATAAAGTCATAGTGCTGCAAGGAACTCAACTGAACTCATCAACTGATTAATAGTTAACAATTAGAGCAGGGACACAATGAAATATTAGGTGCATTGGTAGGTCTGAGAAACAGATCTAACACATCAGCTAAAGAAGTTGCACTGAGCATTTCAGATATCTGTTAAAATGATCCCACTGTGCCCTAACCACAATTGGCTTTGCTGTTGGGACTCTGTCACAGAATCTGGCCAAACCTTTTCATATTATGAGCTGTCATTTGGCCCATGAAGTGGTTCCAACAGCCAGTGCAATCCATGCTTGTTCCAGAATATAAAACCATTACTTCATTAGCATGTACACAGGTCATTGGAACAGGAACTGAATCCTCTAATATACATGAAGATTATTTACGATACTCTTACTCACATTAAGAAAATTTCAAACTGCTTCCTTTTTATCTTAAAGACTAAGAAATGTCAGTTTCAGACACAAAACATTATAAACACCTGCATATTTTCTTACATTTATTTCTTAATGTAAATTGATTTTAATCTTAAAACAGACTTTAATCTTAACAAATAGCACTTTAACATCTAGTTACATACTAGTATAAGGTAAAATTACTTATTTTTTTTCTTAGAATAGTTTTTTTAATGCCTAAAGTGTCACTAAAGCATAAAACATTCTCAGCACTGACAAAGAGTGGAAAATGTGACATTCTTTTCCTGTCATATGGCAGGCCAGATGGACACACCCTCTGTCCAGGCCCAGTGAAACCTGCTTACCATGAAACACCCCAAATGGCAGGTTTCCATCGTTCCACAGAGCAGCATGAGTAAGAACAGCCTTGGATGATACTTTTTCCTCCTCAATGAGCCACCCTGTCACTATGCTAGTTTGTCCAGTTAAAATAGCCAGGATAAATAGCATCACAAGGAGCTGAGAATTTCTATATTTTGAGCTTATGAAGCAAACCAAAAGACAAGTTCAATGCCCTGAACTGGCCATGAAAGAAGGACATGAACATATGTAGTACCTAGCAAGGACATAGCTCTTAAATAATCTCTGGTGACCCTTAACATTCATCACAGACTCTGGAATGTATATTTGTTTTACTTGGTAGAATGACGGGGGCAAGGTGGCTTAGTGGTTAGCATGTTTGCCTCACACCTCCAGGGTTGGGGGTTCGATTCCCACCTCCACCTTGTGTGTGGAGTTTGCATGTTCTCCCCGTGCCTTGGGGGTTTCCTCCGGGTACTCCGGTTTCCTCCCCTGGTCCAAAGACATGCATGGAAGGTTGATTGGCATCTCTGGAAAATTGTCCGTAGTGTGTGATTGTGTGAGTGAATGAGTGTGTGTGTGTGCCCTGCGATGGGTTGGCACTCCGTCCAGGGTGTATCCTGCCTTGATGCCCGATGACGCCTGAGATAGGCACAGGCTCCCCGTGACCCGAGGTAGTTCGGATAAGCGGTAGAAGATGAATGAATGAATGAATGAATGGTATAATGACATCCGCAAATAAAAAATCAACAGTACAGTTGTGAATTGACTCTTAGAATTATGATCATAACATAACAAACATCATGATGTAGTAGCCCTTCATAATTTCATAATATTGTAACATCAGACACTGTTTATCAGAATTTGATCATTATTAATCACACTCCATAAATCTACAGTTTCTTTCCATAAGAAAATTCGGACACCTAACAAAGACCAAAACTGCTTCTGGTTAAAAAAAAAACAACAACAAAAAAAAAACAAACAAGTATAATTGCAGCTCACTGTCATGAATGGCAGAATGACAACATGAATATAAATTTATATTTAAGCAAATACTATGTGCAATTTCTTAAACAAGAAATTCTATATACCTGCTAATTTATGCCATTATCTGTCATTCATCTGGGAGTGGCTACTGATCTCCTGATATTTTCCATAAAAAAAAAAAAAAAAATATATATATATATATATATATATATATATATATATATATATATATATATATATATATATATATATATACACACATATTATATATATTATATATTATAGGGGGGATATGGGAGGTCAGGGGATATGGCTGGATTAAACTGCTGATAATAACTTCTTACAACAGTGATGAAAAAAAAAGCTTCTCTTTAAGCTTTGATGCAGTGAGTGTGATGGGCTACAACATCAGATATACACAACCAAGAACAGAAATCTAAAGCTAAGATGGACACTTACATTAGATGGACAGGTAGATTACAGGCAAGGTTAGTGAGTGTATATGGGTTAGGGAAGAAAGTGCATGTGTATGAGAGTGTATGTGTTGTAGGTTATGGATGCCAAAGGGAATGCACATTGTTCATTTAGACCCAAGGTTTAAACAGACAAAATCATTACCATGATTTAATGAAAGGCAAGGCAAGGCTATTTATATAGCACAATTTCATTAACAAAGGCAATTCAGAATGAAGGCAAAGAGCACTCAAGGAAAAAGATTAATTTTGATTTTGAATGATAAACACTATTTTAACACAATGGATGACTGGGTCAGGTACTGGGATGCAGTAGCGTCTTACTGCATAGGAAGAGGAAATAGGGCTGATGCATATTAGATGTCAGTCTTTTATATGATAAAGTTGAACATCGCATGGACATGTGCATTTTATCCTCTGTAGCGCAAAAGGAGTATAATGCTAAAAGACAAATTAATCTCTGTACCATTCACTTTAAATTATACAGTACAGCTTGTATAAAAGTAAAATGAATGTGATGGAAACAGTCAGGGGAATCAATTAATCTTTGCTGGCTGTCATCAAAGGTGAAGGGATCACAGATGTGCAAATCAAAGGTGTTGAAATGGATGTCAAGTCCACCCCATATGAGAAATGTAGAACTGAATCTTCAGTAATGAGGTACCAGGATGACTTTGTTCCTTGCTCACTTTTCATATCTCTTGTAAAAGGTGCAAGTCATGGCTCATTAGCCCAGCAGTGGACACCATATCATAGATGCTATTAAGATCCTTATGAGAAGTTCACACAGCCAAGTCTTGTCCCTGTTCTCGGAAGTACCGATTCTCTTTACCCTCACCCAATCATTTAGAGGTGAAGTTTGAAGGCGTTCTTTAATAAGCTCTTTTTGCAGATGGAAAGAAAGAGATCTCCAGACCCTTAAAGGATTTTAAAGGTGAAAAGGGCACACATCAACACCATGTGAATAGTGGGGGCAGGGAGGAATGGATGGGTCCCAACCCCTTGGCTCCTTCTTCAAATTAATTTGTAAGACATTCCCCTTCTCTCACTCCACTTTCACTTTCTTTGTTCCTCTCTCCATTTTATGGAAAATTTGCCAACCCCATTCTGCTTTGAAGTCATGTCTGTTTTCTGAACTGTCAGAGCACATCACCCCATGTTGGCCATCGTCCACGGCTGGTGCGCCAAAATCTGGGCGGCCTCATTATGGCAAAAAAGGCTGATAATCACAGCAGGGTGTGCAAAGGGAGTCATTTCCTCATTCTGGACTGCATGAGGACACACCCATGTTCTATTTCACCATTCAAAGTCTGTTGCTGAAAGATAGTAACATAGTAAAGATCTATTATTTTCCACCAGTTCTTCGGTTTTTCGTTTCTGTTCATCATCAGTTATGAAAGGCAACGTTTTCATAATAAGACAAAAAAAAAAGTTTGACAGACTGTTTTGTATCACTTTTAAACCAGCTGCTTCATCTGGAGAATTAGTAGGGCATAAGGAGTGGTGCCTTTGAAGGTAAACCTTTCCCCTTCATGTGAATTATTATTTTCAGGTACAGGCATTGCAATGATCTAGAGACCAGTAAATCAAAGCCAGGGAATACTCTTCATGTACAATTGCTCTTTTTCATTGAAGAGTCCCTGACGCATTAAGACATATCAAACCAAAAGGTCAAAGAAAACAGGTGATGGTTGCTTATTTTCAAGGATTTTCCCATCAGTTTCATATGCTGCTTGTCTTTTAAGTGGCAAAATTTTATATGTTAAATGAAATTGCCAATAAAAGAGGCTTTATGAGTTTGAGAGTGCAATGAAAACCCTGTGTGAGACCATGTTCTGAGATGATCTTAACCAGGCTTATAGTCTAATCAAATCTGCAACCCAGGATATGAAAAGAATGACAGACCTTATTTTAAGCACTAGAACATCCTGGAATAGAACCAAGAGTACAGGCATTCAGTGCGAAAATGATGGCCATCTTATTCCAGACGTGGTGGATGAACTCAGTGACTGCATAATGGGTGGCTCAAGGCCCTCACTGTCACCAATTTCAAAGAAGGACTTGTGGTGGGTAAGGCTGACAAGAGAAGCAAAACAGCCAAAATCCTATCATGTGTAATAATACATGATCAGACAAGATATTTCTTTCACAAGCTTGTGTCATAAGTACAGATAATCAAGCCAAAAATGTAGATTCGCATTTGATTAGGAATTAATGAATATTGGCACTTAAGGCACCCTGCAAGTGTCCAGAGAGAAATGGAGAACGCTAACTGTATTTTCTCACAATCCGGTGACTGATCTGTTGTGACTCTTCTTGTCGAATAGCTCAGCAAACCAGTCAAATAATGTCTTTAAAAGTCTTGACTGTGTTTCAAAGCAGCGTTGTGTTCACTTGGACAGCATAGAGTTAGCATCTGCAATGAAGAGGAACACATTAGACATAAGGAAAGGAATGACTATAAGTGACCTGGGACTGGAAATAAAGCCTACTGAAAAAACACTGTCAAAAGATATGTAACGCATATATTTTCAAGGCAAAAAACTAAAAAATAATAATCAAATAACAGAAAACTGTAGCTTTTCATTACAACATTGCTGTTGCAGACAAAATTGCAATTCTAAAAGTGTTAGTGTACTTTATATAACGTGTTCCCATCTTGAATGGTGCTACAGAAAAGCTTACTTCTTATTATCGAAAACTCATAAGGTGGAACACTTCAAAAAAAAAATTACGGAAAAATATTACTGGGTGGGATGGATGGCATTCTCCCCTGTCAATCACTAACCAAATGCAGGCATCTGTGAGTTTATGTATGTAAAATAGTGTAAATTTCACTCATTTTCTCTGAGTGTTTGATGGAGCATCAGCAGAAGTTCAAAAAGATGCAGTTGGATAGCTTCATGTGTCTTGTAGGAAGCCTTTACCACCCCTGTCATAGGGGACTGCTGGCTTTGGATTTAGAATCCCTAAAATGAAATAGTATACAGTGGTGTGAAAGGGTTATCTTAAAGTAAAAGAATAAAAAACTTTTGTTTGATGTGCTTATCAGTATCGATTTAGCTTATGCTCAACCAAAGATGACCAACAATTATGGCATTGTTAGACTGCTGCTATGACACATTTAAAATGTCATGAATAACAAAGACATAACTTTATTGCATCATAAGACAAATTGAACCTTACAGGACAACTAAGGTCAGCAGTGGCTAAAGTGGTTAAGGGCTCAAGGGCCCTTGAGCAAGGCCCTTAACCCTCTCTGCCCTAGGGGCACTGTATCATGGCCCTGCGCACTGACCCCAACCACCAAAGTTGATGTATGCACAGAAATTTTTTTACTGTGCTGTAATGTATGTGACAAATAAAGCCTTCTATTCTATTCTTTTCTATATTTCATGTAAATAGTGACTTCTTTATGCATACCAAGGTAAAGTTTGGTGTTCTGCAAGGTTCTGCTTTTTTCTTTATATATGCTACCTCTGGATAAAATCATTCGCAAACATGACATTCACTTCCACTGTTACGTTGATGACACACAGTTGCATGTTTCAGCAAAGCCAGATGATAGGCATTAGCTTAATAAAGGTCAGGAATTTGTTAAAGGACATTAGACAGTGGATGTGTGTTAACTTCCGCTTACTTAATTCTGACAAGACAGAAGTACTTGTGCTAGTACAACATGTAGCTAGAAATAAGCTTTCTGATTAGAGTATATCTGGATCGCCATTCTGTTTCATCAAGTGCAGCAGTAAAAGACCACGGTGTGATTATTGACTCCAGTCTTTCATCTGAAGCTCATGCAGATAATATTACGAGGATAGCCTTCTTGCATCTCAGCAAAAAAATGTCTCTACACGATGCAGAATAAATTGGCAGAGGTTTCTTTTACTAAGCCCCACAGTGATGGAATTCAGTGTTCATTGTCACTGTTTAGGCTGAAAAAAAAACTTTTGTGCACAGTTTTTTTTTTAGGGAAAAGAACATATCCAGAGGGTTCATGTGTAAAGGCATAGTGTTTTGGTGACCTGGGATGTTTGGATGTTGTCACCCCTCGACTCTCACGCATTCACTCAGGTTTGTTAATGGTGTTGTGTTGTGTGGTTATAAGAACATTGGCTGCTTTATGTCTTTCGGTTAACTTCTGGCTCTCCCTTTCAGTTATGCTGTCATGGCTAGTCTTGCCAGACGCTCTGCTTGCTGTCTGCACACAATATACATTGTCTTTAACCATTATGTGACAGTAAGCATACTAAATAATCTGGATTCTCTCTCTCTCTCTCTCTCTCTCTCTCTCTCTCTCTTTCACTGCTGGTACCTAATTTGTTAGGAAAAAGATGGGCTAACATTTTCTCCAACTTGACCAGTTCCTGATATTTTTTGATAAGATAAGCATACCTGAAATATATACTAGTAAAATGGTTGAAAATAATAGTCAGTGTGTATTGTTATGGCCTTAAGACTCTTTAAACTGATATTGGCTCCTTACAGACATACCGCAGCATCTTGTTCCTCTCGATGGCTAGATAACAGCTCGTCGTTTTGTTCCGAGGGAGATACCTATTTGAGAATTTACAAACAAATATAGGATTTTTGTCTCGGATTCCACAGATTTCAGAGACGGCTATATTAGATATCTCTGGTATGTTGCTGAAAGTGGGTCAGACTGACACTGCAGAATTGCTACCGTCATGTCACAATATCTGATTTTCTCTGTTTATTTATCTTTCACCAAAATATTCTGTCATTTTGAAATACTTCTCAGTTTTCTCAAGCCTCCCCCCCCAGCAGATACATTTAACGCACTTTGCAATACATTTAAACTAGAGCTCCAGTAATTGTCTTAGCTGTGATATTTAAAAATAAGCCGTGCTGTAAATGACATTTAAATGGAAAGCACATAAAGCACACTTAAATGGAAACTATTTAGATAAAAGAACATTATAAAAGAATGATGTCATGCTCATTTTCTAACTAACTATGGGATCAAATTTATTATATACTGTATTAGTGTAAAGTACTGTATACACTTATACAGTATATAATGAACAAAATATACTCAATAAATTTATAAATAATAAACAGAATATAATAGTATATACATACAATATTATGGGAGTAATTATCAAGCTTGATTAACTATATCTTGCACAACATATATTTACATTTACTATTTATTAGTTTAGCTTGTT
This sequence comes from Tachysurus vachellii, assembly GCF_030014155.1. NCBI lineage: Eukaryota > Metazoa > Chordata > Actinopteri > Siluriformes > Bagridae > Tachysurus > Tachysurus vachellii. The sequence continues at coordinate 14,869,106 of NC_083465.1, forward strand.
AATCCAAAAAGTCACTTCCCAGAATACACCATCATCTACAAATATGGCCGCCACAGGCTACAATCCCCAGCATCGCACTCTACTGCTACGTTCACATGCACCTGAGTATTAATCACACCTGATTCTAGTTACACACACTGCCTATATAAACACACTGACTGTAAACACTGCTTCAGTTCACAGTAACACTCTGTGTACGCTTACATGAACCTGTCACACCTTTTGAATCTCTGCCTGTTAGGCTGGTTATTGTATGATGTATTTTGTACTGTTTACAATTTTGTTTTTGTGTTTGTATTGTGTTTATTTTTTTTTTTACTTGCTGGGAGGTTTTTAATAAGTTCTAAACTTCACTTGCATCTGAGTCCTAACGCCATTACAACATAGCTACTGTGCAATGTTAAAAAAAATGTTATTTCATTTGACAATAAATAAAATATAAAAACATTTTCTGTAAAATAAGTTTTGTCTTATTTGTCACAGATATGCTATTTCACAAGTTCTTCTTCAGTGAATAGAAATGCTTTGGCCTGAGCTTTTGAATGATCCTATGTTTATTTCTCAACAACACCCACCCTAAACAACAAACATCTTGAGATCTTCTGCTGATGAAAAGTCTGTTCATCCATGCGACGATTATTATGAGTCTGACATAAACATATCAGTTTGAGCTTAGCGAAGGCATCAGTGTCATCAAGGTTATCAGTGTCAGGTAACAAAAGGTAAGATTAGTGCCCACAAATTAGAGTTAGAAGAGATAAACTTTAAGATCTTCTGAGTTCATTTTTATCCCACGGTCTCTGTGAAATAGAATTATGACTTGTTAGTACCTAATTTGTTAGAAAGAGGACATAGATGGTTAACATTTTCCCAAATGTGACCAATTTCCGAGGATAATGCAAGATTTCTTGGTAAGATAAGCATACTTTCAAAATAAGTACTAGTAAATGATTGAACACTGGCTTTTAATAGACCTCCTGCAGCTTCTCGTTTCCTATCGTTGGGTAGATAAATACTCATGTCGTCATTTTGTTCTAAGGGAGATACCTATTTGAGAATTTACAAACAAATATAGGATTTTTGTCTTAGATACCACAGATTTCAGAACCTTCTATATTAGATATCTCTGGTATGTTGCTGAAAGTAGGTCAGACTGACACTGCAGAATTGCTACCGTCTAACATGCCATATTCATGTCACAATATCTGATTCTATCTATTTATTTTGTTCAGTTTTCTTCAAGCCTAGAAGGAAAAACAAAGATAGAAAATGCTGATAATCCATTCAGCCAGACACTGAACAAGTTCATGTGTGATACCCAAAATGTACTGGTTTATATTACATGTTAAATATTGTTCTAGATTTGTTTGCTCTGGTGGTTTAGTAACCTCGATCTCCGGTGAGTGTGTCTGTGTAGCACAAATAGCAGCCACTGGTATTCACATTTTTTTTGCTGCTTTTGGAGAGTCCTGCATTTTGAAAAGGAAAAGAGAAGTTCACACATCTCACTCACACACTTCCTTAGACTAGGAGACTTCCTGCAGAAATGTTGCTGTATAAAATACAGGTGGGCCACCTGGCTGTTTCGGCATGATTGTAGGGAAAAAACCTTCATATTTTCATCAATAAGCCTTTCTGTCTCCTGTGTACTAGTCATCAGAAAAGTGCATATTAGAGCTATTATCATGGTTTGGTGAAGGTCCAGTTTCCTGCCGCTGCTGAAGAAAATGTGCTCTGAACACAGGTCTCATTTCATTTCTCCTCAGTGTGCTCTGACCTCAGCAGACATGATTACACGGCAGCTGTGACTGATAAAATGTACTGTGAAAGCATGCACCGCAATTACACAACTGGGTTCACATATTGATGTCTCATTCTATTCCACATGCTTGGTTTGGATTTTGTCAGGACTGAATAAAACTTCATGAGTTTCGAAACAACTTCATGCTTCGTGCAGCAACCTGCTGAGGAGGGACATTATATATCCCTGTTAGTTTTATTCAGAAACACCTAGTATCTAGAGGTATGTACATTTTACCAGATCACCAGGAGCACTGAAAGCATTATGACTAGAAAGCCTTGCTGGTTTCCAGGGATGACTGGAACAAATAAGCTTGCAGGGATTGATGCTTGTGGAACCAAGTGCAACAGCACCTCCAATGACTATAAGAATAAACTGAAGAATGGCATGAAGGAGCAAGGCTGAATTCTTTCTAGCTCAGAGAGTAAATTCCTGCATTGAGTAAAACTGTGAGACAGAGTGAAATAAAGTGAAACACTTTTTGGATTGTTATTTTTTAACTTATGCCACTGACACATTCATAACAGATCATTAAGAGTATTATTTAAAATTCACGGGCAATAAAAATAAACATGGTTGAATATTTTCCCTGTGATCCTCTTTTTTGTCGTTCGAAAAAACAAAAATGCCATTTATACAATGAAAATACAAATTATACAGAAAAATAGATCATGAGAACCATAAATTTAAATGAAAGAGATAGTGTTTCAACTTTTTACCATGTCTGGTATTTGGAGGAAACACATCATGCAGGACATTACACCTCCACACCAGCAGAAGTCCCCCTACCCAGCCATCAGACTCTTCTTGTCTATAAAAACCAGTTTAATCATCCAATCAATGCAAAGTCTTGCCAATTTTAACTTTCATGTAAGTTCTGATCCTTCTGATGTGCCTTATATCTGCTTTATTTATGATTTTTTTTGTGTGTGAAAAAGAATATCAGATCTGCCATTAAATGTGTGTAATAATTTTCCCCAGATATTTGTATTTATTCTAGTGAAACCTTGTGACATAATGCCCTGCTCAACTCTTTAGCTCTTATTAGCTTCATTCTTGTGCTATTGATGTAAGATTTTAGCTCTGCAATCAAATATCCTGGCCTTCACTGCTGATTTTTTTCTAGCCAGCGCTCTTCACTGCAACACCATCTTGTGGTTTATGAGGGAGATGAAGTTTGACTCCTCTACATTAGGCCTGGTTTGACCCTCAGAGGGGTCGTGCTGTTTGCTGCACACTAAGCCTTAAATCCAAAGCCAAGGCACGTTTTTAACTAAGAGCCATTCTCAGGTTCCTGTCTTCATATGCTGCAAACCCTCAATTTCACCTGCAGCTGTGAGAATGGCCAACAGTGACATCAGTAATGAAGCTCAGTCTCTCTGATGAGTCCTTTTTGAAATCAGTCATTTTCAGTCCATATGCTGATGTAATAGAAATGGACAGTGGGAAGGAAACTATGATCAATTTATCAAACTTCATGCCAGATAAACCAGATCACCTTAGTTTACCTTCTATTGTGGAAGATTCTAAGGATGGCCAATACGACCACATAATATAGATGTTTATTTAGAATTATGTTACAATAAATGTTTAGGGATGTTACAATAAATGTTGTGGGATAAATGTTTGTGGGATAAATGTTACAATAAATGTTGTGGTAGCCTAGTGGTTAAGGTGTTGGGCTACTAATCAGAAGGTTGTGAGTTCGATTCCTACGTCCACCAAGCTGCCACTTTTGGGCCCCTGAGCAAGGCCCTTAACCCTCAAATGCTCAGTTGTATAAAAATGAGATAAAATGGAAGTTGCTCTGGATAAGGGCATCTGCTAAATGTAGTAGATATCATGGGTATAGGGAAAGCATTTGATAATATTTCTTTCTTTCGATTTTCCTTTTTTTCTTTTTACCCTTTTCATTATATATATATATATATATATATATATATATATATATATATATATATATATATATATATATATATATATATAATTCCATGTAGAATTTTCTTTTTGTTTTAATTCAGCAGCTCTGTTGCAGTAGCAGTTTTATTTTCTCTTATCTATTATGTGATATTTTTGCCTTATTACCAACCCCTTTTACACCAACTCACAACATGACCACTAATAATTGAATAAGAATCTGGTGCAACTGTTGTAATATTGTTTATGTATTTCATGTATGAATTATTATATTGAATAATATTATTTTGTGAGTCACAAATGCCATAAAAAGGAATTATCCAACTAACCACCAAAAGTGTGACATGATGAAGGACAGCGCTTGTTCTATCACTAGGAACTGGCGGTGCGGATTAACACGTATTACACTTGATTTATCAGAGTGGCTAGCAGGAGAGCATGGATTATGCTAAATGTGATATTACTGCTGTTGACACTGTGCACTCTGCTAGAAAGTCCCTTAGACTCTTAAAGTCTTGTGAGTTATAATTAGTAATCTGTCTTTATATACAAAATTCTACATGGCATGCTGAGCTAATGCAAATACAGCCAGAGCCTGAAAACCATTCAGTCAGAGAGAGAGAGAGAGAGAGAGAGAGAGAGAGAGAGAGAGAGAGAGAGAGAGAGAGAGAGAGAGATACAGAGATAGAGAGAGAGAGCAATAAGGAGACAATGAGAATTTCATTCTCTTTATACATACATCTGTTATACTGTTTGAAATTAAAGATTAAGTTAGCAGAAATGTTTTATCATCATCCAAAAATGTCCCTGTTTTTAATTTTGTATGTAATATCTATTTCATTATGCACATTATTGTTACTTCAACTCTTTGAATTTCTAAAGTTTGTCTCACTCATCTTTTTACTTAACATAAAGAAGCTTTAACCTGATCATTTGATATGGCAACGAAGCCCAGACCCACTTAATATACCACAGCAAAATGGAATGAAGAAGGAAGCAATGCTCACCATCTGCAGGCTCTGTTACTGATTTGTACTGTATTCAGTTATCGATGCTTAATTCCTGTGATGTACTCTAACCTGCAAAGGGCAAAGCAGAGAAGTTTAGTTCAGTCAAAATAAAGAAAACGCTCTTATTTCTGCACACATTACCTGGCAGGTACAGACAGCCCTGGATTTAGTATCAACCTCTGATAAGAGTTGAAATTAGTTTAGATTTTTGTTTATATATTTATAGTAAAAGTTGGGAATGGAGAAAATAAATTAAATGTACAGTACTGTACATATTGAAGTCAATGCCCATGTATAAGAAATGTATTTGCTTTTATTCACTGCTGTATTCCAGTTTGTTTTACCGTATTTGAAACTAGATTTAAGTAATTCATTAAAACCAGCTAGATTTCAGTGGCTGATTTCAGATTTCAGATTTTATTCTAAACCTCTTATTGTATGTTGTGACCTTTAATTCAGGTTTATATTCTGAATTATTCTTTATATTATTTTTTACTGTATTAAAGGTAATTGTTTTTTTTTTTCTTTCATTAACTTGTAACACACCCTTTTTGTGTTAAATCCCAAACAAATTGAAATTGAAATACTTGTTTTGTTTAAGACTTGTTTAAAACAGTAGTCAGATTAAAACCCCAGTTAAGAAAAGAATATTTTGTTTCTGGTGTATTTTTCTTAGTACACCTTGCTACATATTTATGATAATATGTTTTATTCACAACAAGTAGTTTAAGTCTAAATTAAAATGATTTAATTTAGTATTTAGCAGAAGCTCACTCGTGTACTTGTCCAAGCATAACTCTCAGAAAAACCTCCAGGGTGAAGCTGTTTGAAAAAATGCCAATATTGTGCAAAACTCCAAGAGAAATACAGTTACAAAAGAGTTTTGATTTGTTTAACATTTTTCATGGTCACTGCACTAATCTAATGTCCATACTAGTGTTGTCATTATACTGTAACATTATTTTTATTATACTAAAATAAAAAAACTCTTTGTGATAAGTTGTGTTTTGATTGGCAATATAAATGACATACAATCATCAACAAGCATTAACACACACAAAAAAAGGCCACACAAGCACTGTGGGTTTTTATCACCATGCTATCGCAATTCATGCAGAAATTGCTGACACGGTAATCCACAAGCCTGCTAGCCAAGTGCTCTCCCTCATTCTTCTTCGTCTTCTTCTTCTTCTTCTTCTGCTCGCTCCCTCTGATGGTCTATATCATAGCAAGATGGCTGGGTGTAATATTTATTATAATACCTCTTGTTGTTTACTTACTTTAGCTCAAAGTCTCAGTTAATAGATGAAACGTTATGGAATGTAATACACATGCACAAGAACATCCTGATATTTATGCTGATCACATACATAAAGCAGCTTCTTTAACGGAATATCTGCTTCTCTGCTGATGATATTTGCACATGTTTGATTGCTATTCTCTCTGACTACACTTGGAGCTCCCATAAAACATTTCAGTGGAAGTTTCACATCCTCATCCAGATTATGGCTTGAGAGACACAGAGCACCTCAGGCCTCCGGCTCTCTTCCTGCCCCAACCAAGGGCCGGCTTCTGCCTTTGAGGTCTTTCTATTCTCTGATCTGTCTCTTTTAATTCTGCTCCATGACCATGATCTTTTCAAAAGTCTTTACAAGAACTGCAAGATGATTGGAGAAAGCACAATCTGTAGCGAAGTGCATGGACCAGAACTACGCCTGACTCCTGGCTATCATGTATGTGTGGTGACCCTGTAGCAAGAAGACTCAAAAAATATTCTGCATTTACTTGAAAAAGATATTATTTGTTTGCGATATATATGTATGCAAATAAATATTTTTACCTGAAATAGAATGTCAAGCAAAAAAGGCAGCAGGCTGAATTTTCATTGAAAATATATTTATGAAATGTAATAGCTATTAGTTAACTTTAATAGATATATTAAAATATTAAAAATATATTTTTAAAAGATATCAATGTTAATGATGTTTTGTCTACTAAAATATTTTTTTGATATTCAGTTCTCAAAATAAATAGTCTTTAATGCCTAACTATGATGAACTTGTGGTATTTATTAAGAATTGAAAGTATACTAATTCATCTGACAGTAATTAATATATAATAAATAGAAATAATAGCATTGTGTTGTATTCTTTTTTATTTCTGGTTTTGATGATGACTCGATGGCTAAATTCAGAACTGGTTTCCCCCAAAAAAACTTAAGTAAAGAAACAAACAAAACTGTTGCGAAGTTTTATCATTTATTTAGATTTTAATAATATATAGATAACATACTTTCAATAGATAAATTTCTGTTCAGGGGTATTTTTGTTTTAGCCAGTTGAAAGAGTAAATTGCTGTAGTACTTAAACGTTTCCAGACAGGGCTCTGAAAAAAAACTGATAATAAAAATTGGTTTCTGTCAATAATGTTGGTGAATAATGAGGAGGAGAAGAAGAAGAAGAAGAACAACAACAACAACAACAACAGCAACAACAACAACAATCACTTGGTCTATGTCTAAACAATTATATGTCTAAACAGTTATTATACTTTATTTTTAGAGGGTAAAATAGTTATGTGAAGCTTTTAAATATATATATATATATTTTTTATTTTTTTATTTTTTTTTAGTATAATAAATACATTAGACAGGGAACCAAATAATAGCTTTAATTGCACAGCAGATTTATCCTATTTATCCTATTCACTTGTGCATTCTTTAATGTGATCTATGTGAACATTGTACATAAAAATAAACACACACTGTGTGGAGGTTTTTCTCCATTCCTCACTTTTTTCCTCACGTGCTGATTAAACATTCAAGCATTTACCAAAGAGCACATCCGAGACACGGGCCAAGCCGAAACCTTTCACAGTCACCCAAACACTCCTTAAAACCTGGTGTTGAGCCCTTTCAAAGGTGCTTGAACTTAATATATATGGGAGCATTCATTTCACCAACACACCCCTTACAACCTTGTTCCTAATGCTATCCCGAGTCTGTAAATGAGTTACTGAAGGCATTAGTGTCCTGGCATAAGTGCTCATTTCACATTAACACCAAATAATTAATATTTGCACATTTGACCCATTACTAGTTACTGATCGATACTTTAAATATCCACCTTCACAGTTCAACATGCCCTTAACACCCGGCTGAATAAAACAGCAATTCTATATATATACATAATCCATAAAGATGTTTGTAGTTGAAAAATGCAGTGTTTTATCTTTCTCTTATTTTAGAATGGTGTCACAGGGTTATACATATTCCAAATGATTCATGGTCTGATGATAAACTCATTTCAATATTTGCCCTGATAGCATTTGTTATCCTTACTCAGGGAGAACAGGACTCATTTAGAACTGCTGTCTCAATTATTGATTTTTTTAAAGGAGCAAAGGTTGAGGACACTTTTTCAACTAGGCTCTGACACAATCTGGGCAGTAAAGCGGATTTCCATCAGTGAGAAGGAGTGACTAGAGCAGAGGGATCCAGAGCGCACTGCTAGCCAAGCAGCATTTCATTCAGCTGAGAGTGCAGTGGGAACTCACTTTTATGAAGTTGTCCAACAGTGATCCACTAAGACACAAGAACGTGTTTTGAATTTCCTGTAGTTTTGTGTCTCGGGCCTCAGTATGAAACAGGACCTGCAACTTTGTACAGCATAATGCTGTAATCCTTTATCAGTGAACTGTGCAGACTAGGAAGTCAATATGAATTCTTAGTAGAGACCCGTCTTATAAAAGTGCCATATAATAAAAATATAGTCTTTTAGTTGCTTTTAAATAGGTATTTCTCATGCATTTGAAATGTAAATACTTTTCTTTTATATTCAGTGATACTCTATCTTTATAAGAACCTTATATAACATTTATCAGCCAAGATTATGAATATCCTGTATATTCAACTTTTAAAAGGAAATTTTGGTTCCTTCAACAGCACATAATCTTATAGTATCTATTTTAATCAATTGAACCATGTTGACTGCTGGAGGTCATAAGAAGTTAAAAAATTGTCTCTTATAGCTCTCTTATCTCTTAAATTGTTTCTATAATAACAACAGGAACTAGAATGTTAGATAAATAGTTTTTCTCTTTTTTCTTAAAGTGTGCAATTTTTGAAATGATGCTTTATCTGGATTCAGTTCTATGCCAACATTATCTTTTAAACTGTATGATATATTACTTAGTCAGGCTAATAAAAAGTGTATGACGTTTTACTTATCGGCTGAACTTTAACTGTTTCCTAAATTATGACCAAGACTATTAAAGTGTTAACATTTTAATAGTTGTAAAGCATACAAGTCTTACTTGGACACAGTGTATTGAAATAAAAACATGGAAGACAACTCAAAATGCTGCATTTCTTGTGTGAGGTCTGTCAGTAAGACTGATATTATAAACTGTTAATGGTTAGATGGAAAAGGCTGCAATGTGGCTGTAAGGCCCCCTGCTGCCGAATGCTTGCAGGCTAAAAGCTGGGCCCCCCATGTGTATGTGTGTGTGAAGGCTGCTGATAAAAGGTGACAGAGAGAAAGCCTGACTCTATTCACATCCAAGCCTGACATTAGCATATCTCAAATAGCATGGCCAAACGTCCCTGACCACCTGTAGCTGCACTGAATGTCAATGGCTCCCCAAAAAGGTTCTCCTTACACCGGTATGTCCTAAAAAATGGAAAACAGAAAAGGAACAGAAGAGTGTGTGTATGTTTGTGTAAGTGCATGAGTGTATGTACATATGCAAGGAAACGCAACAGGCTGAACACACTCCATACACATACATTCTGTCTCTCTGTCTCTTATACATACACACACACACACACACACACACACACACTCACTCACTCTCTCACACACACACACACACACACACACACACACACACACACACACACACACACACACACGTTATGTGCTACCGGCCAGGTTGTGTGACTGCCTGTAGGAGCGTATTAGGGGAGGTGGGCTATAGGGGAGTGTCAGTCCATTCAGGGGTGCCGCCCACTGCTGAGCAGTTGGCTGTGGTCAGTGGAGGCGGGTCTTTGTCAGTACAGGAGAAGACTGTGGGAGGTGGAGTGGACTTGCAGCTTGCTAGGGGGCTGTCGGCTGGTAAAGTCAGCAACCCACTCCTTCATATTCCTTAGGTGCATCTTAGAGAGCCTAGAAAAGAGAAAGAGCAGTGAAAGCTGCAATTCAGCCCTCGTGGAAGAGCCACCTCAATCACTGAAGTCAGAAGACTGCTATACTGGGAGATTAACCTGAGCAAACCTGAGCAAGAGAAGGAAACTTCACTGAAAAGATCTGCATTGATTTTCTATCATCAATCTATTTAAAAGGGAAAAAGGATTACTATATTGCTGCCCTCCTTACCGCAACATTGATAAACTATAGAACTCAAGAAGCATGGCTGTACATAAGAGGCAGGTGTGTGTGGCTAGTTCACTAACATTAGCACTGGGACTGGTCTTCTTCAGTTCAGCCACCTTGGCAGAGGAGTACGACTATTACAGCTGGCAGTCCGACAACTTCCCCAACGGCCGCTTTTATGCCAAGCAGCCACAGTGTGTGGACATCCCGGCCGAGCTCCGTCTCTGCTACACCGTCGGCTACAAGAAGATGCGACTTCCAAACCTGCTGGACCATGAGACCATGCCTGAGGTGATGCAGCAGGCAGGCAGCTGGGTACCCCTCCTGGCCAAGCGCTGCCATGCAGACACGCAGGTGTTTCTCTGCTCACTGTTTGCTCCTGTGTGCCTGGACCGGCCCATTTACCCCTGCCGCTCTCTGTGTGAGGCCGTCAGGAACAGCTGTGCTCCTGTCATGGAGACCTATGGCTTTCCCTGGCCTGAGATGCTCCAATGTGACAAGTTCCCCATTGATAATGATCTCTGCATCCCAATGCAGTTCTCTGGGAATCATGCCACTCAGACCCCAGGTACGACTTACTGTACAAACGTTTGAGACTTTTCGTCACTTTTCTTTATCTAATAGATTATTCAGAAAAACGTTTAAATTAGTGCAATGCTTTTTACTATACAGTAGGAGTAGGTATGGTAGCTATACACCAAAAAATTAGCCAGAAAATTATTGAGTTCCTGACAAAAATACAAAAGATATGTCAGGTCCTGAGCTCTACTGGTATGGCTCATATTACTGTCTGCATCAATGCAAGTAAGTTTCTATATTATTTATAGAGCTACAAACATAAATAACATCAAAATAAAATTGTACAAAACGTACAACAAAAATATCCAAACAAAATTGTTGTACGCACAATTTAATAGCGATTTCAGACAATTTCAGCGAGTGAAACCTAATTGTGAATATATATTATAACTTAATAAATAATATAAGTAAATTTAATGTCAGCAATGCTACACTTAACATAAATTTAACTTAAAGTCTACACTTAACAGTTGCACTCAGATTTATTCATTTTGTTCAAGTCATGTTAAGGCAATGATTAGAAAACAAAACAAAACAAAGAAAGGACATATATGAAAATTGAAAATCACTGCAATCTATGACATGTGTCTTCAGAAAGTGAAGGAATTCCCTATACATTTAGAGACAAAAAATACTTTGCACCTTCAATATCTAAAAGTAAAATCTCATTTGGAATGTCTAGGGGTAATTTCTGTTGTGTTGGCCTTTCTTGCTCTCTCTTTTTTCTTTTTTTCTTTTTGTATTGTTTAGCCAATTAGCCAGGGGGCCAATTACTGTGGGTCACTAATTAGTCTGAATAACCATACATCAGTTAGCCTCATTGAAGACATAATGATGAACCATAAAAGAAATAAAGCTGAAACAGAAAGAAAAAGAGAAAAAGGAAGGGAAGTGGCATTAAGCAATAATGAAATACGGAAAGAAGCATGTTCTTGGTCAATATTCTGATCATTTGCAAAGCATGAAAAGAAAAATAGAAAGACATATACTGTACAGTGCATTCTTTCCTAGTCTTGAGAGGATCTGTGATGCAAATTCCTTCCACTTATTCTTAAGTTTTTTTGTTTGTTCTTTAAGAATTACATTATAAAAATCAAAGCTAGTCTGAAGTTTAAGCTAGCCAGGGATGTCTACTAAAATATTCTAAAGTGTCCACATGCTAAAAGACATTCTTACCAAAAAGGACATATGTCTAGGGGTCTAAGAATATACTTAATTTTATGTAAATATATTAATAATTAATGCTTTAATAAATCATTAGATTTTTTCTACTGATGTAAACGATTGAGTTTAATAAACATGCCAGACCTCAATATATATACTTCTAAACCATAGTCTAAATAAATTGGAATCAATCAGGACTTAAAAGGATATCAGGACTATATATATATATATATATATATATATATATATATATATATATATATATATATATATATATATATATATATATATATAAACAAAATGTGTGTTTAATGTTCATAAAAAAAAAAAAAACATGTCTGTGTGTGTCCTGGGTGACAAAAGGGGAAAGCAGACAGGGAGTGAGGAAAACATCAATCATACTGACTTCATGCTGTAAAAATACAACTGTTCTAGTGTTATAAAAACCAGAAAGAAAAACATTGTAATTGCTTTTTGCGAAATGGAATTCTTCTCTACACAGTACTCCTGGTCTGACACCCTGCTGACCCCGGCTATAAGCAGCATGGCTTCAGTTGCAAAGTTAATCTCAGAATTTTCTCAGAGTTTGCTTTACATCATTTTGAGTAATCCAATTACTATGTGTCTGTTTAGCTCTATTTCTGCAGTTGTGTTCTTTACCTATACTGCTGTTGCATATTCTGTATCATGGTTCAAACATACCAACATCGAGCTAGCGGTTTAACCAGCGAGTAACATGTTGCACCTGATGAGTGAGGCAGCACACGGCCAGACATTCACTCCAATGTCTGTTTTGCTAAAGGCACATGGCGATGAGAAACAAGATAACATAGTGACATGAGCTCACATTAGATGAGTCTGACCTTTTACTGGCTTGTTGAGAGCTCCAGTGAACAGTGGTCTAAGCAAGGTAGAGGGGGTTTCTTCTCTGGGCTAAGGTAAAATCCTCCAGGGCCAGTTCACAGCCAAGATCTGAGTTCCTGAATAGGTATCTGGAGAGTACCATGCCTAAATGATGGATGCACTCTGGTAAATGGCGTTTCTACAGTAAGGGAGCAATGTGGGTGGGTGGGGGTCTTCAGACATTAATTACAATAACAGAGGAACATTTTTCATGTGTAAGACCTTTTTTTAAAAAAAATATAGGAATCATTTTGTAATGCTTTATGCTCAAGTGTTTTATCTTGTACCTTCCAGTGAGACCAAATGAGCCATAAAATTAGGTCTTCTGAATCTTAATGAAATATATGCCTTGTGTACTCTTGTCTGATGAGAGTATCTGCTTAATGAAACAATGTGCCTACAGTAGTCAAAGTATCAGACAACAGATAAAAAAAAAACACCACACGTTGATCCATAATGATGAAATATCTTTAGTTACAGGAAACATCCAATTTAACTGCAGCTAAACGTCTGTCTTGTGTTAGAACTAGAATTCATAACATAAGGCTTTATACTTTCCAAATGACTGCAAATAATCAGGGATTATTCCATAATTGTTTCAGTACATTTTTACTTATTTAAAGAAATGTCAAATAAAAATAAACAATGTATTTGCTAACGAATCTTTAATATATCCTGGGTGCAGTGAGTGAAATAAAATGTTCTGAATTGAAAGCTCAAAATCAGATAATCTGCAGGAAATTCAAAAGGTTCAGCTGTACCATGTACTCATAGAAGTAAAATAAATGATTAGCTTGTACCGTCTTGGCCGAGCATTTTTAATGTGATCCAGTCAGCTTCTAGTCATTTGCAATCATTTATCTAATGACATTTTAAAGACATGCACAACAACCATCGCTAAATGTTTTGCTGAATCAATTGCAAATAGCTTGAGACAGTCTGTTAATGTGAGTTGATCGCTAAATCCACACAGAATCTGTTTGCAGAATTCCCACTGCTAGCTCTTCAGGCACATGCTTTGGCTTCAGTTCAAGAGGGCATCCTGCCAATAAACCACCCAGCAAATGGGAATAAATTACTCTGCAGTTCAAATAAGACATTGCAGTTTCAAGAAGTGTGGCTTTCAGACAGTGTTAAAGCCTTAAGCGAAATGACACTGTTCCTTCACTCACAAAGAGATTGTGTGAGTGCCACCAGCTGAAAAGTCCAGCGGTCTCAGGGAACGTACAGGAATTTCGGCTGGTTAATGCATACAAGGGGGTTCGCCACCACACGCCACCACACAAGCAATGAAAACTTCCGAACTTTAACCCTTCATATTATCTGCTGCAGTGACTGCACTAGTGACAGGGTGATAAACTCTGACCCTCATTTTTCAACCTGGAAGAAGGAATCAGAAGGGGGGCATGTAACTGCTTAACCCCAGGCACGTTTGTTTTCTTTGGTGTT